>NC_061509.1:71650645-71671995 GCF_022539505.1 Lolium rigidum
ATTATCAAGTTATTACATATGTGTTGTTTATGATCTTGCATGCTCTCCGTTACTAGTAGAGGCTCTGGCCAAGTTTTTACTTTTAACTCCAAGAGGGAGTATTTATGCTCGATAGTGGGTTCATGCCCGCATTGACACCGGGACAATGACGAAAAGTTCTAAGGTTGTGTTGTCTTTGTTGCCACTAGGGATAAAACATTGGCGCTATGTCCGAGGATGTAGTTGTTGATTACATTACGCACCATACTTAATGCAATTGTCTGTTGCTTTGCAACTTAATACTGGAGGGGTTCGGATGATAACTTTGAAGGTGGACTTTTTAGGCATAGATGCAGTTGGATGGCGGTCTATGTACTTTGTCGTAATGCCCAATTAAATCTCACTATACTTATCATGTCATGTATGTGCATTGTTATGCCCTCTCTATTTGTCAATTGCCCGACTGTAATTTGTTCACCCAACATGCTTTTATCTTATGGGAGAGACACCTCTAGTGAACTGTGGACCCCGGTCCATTCTTTTAATACTGAAATACAAATCTGCTGCAATACTTGTTTTACTATTTTCTCTGCAAACAATCATCTTCCACACAATACGGTTAATCCTTTGTTACAGCAAGCCGGTGAGATTGACAACCTCATCTGTTTCGTTGGGGGCAAAGTACTTTGGTTGTGTTGTGCAGGGTTCCACGTTGGCGCCGGAATCCTGGTGTTGCGCCGCACTACATCCCGCCGCCATCAACCTTCAACATGCTTCTTGGCTCCTCCTGGTTCGATAAACCTTGGTTTCTTTCTGAGGGAAAACTTGCTGCTGTGCGCATCATACCTTCCTCTTGGGGTTGCCCAACGAACGTGTGAAATACACGCCATCAAGGCATAAAAGTGATACAAGAACTCTGAAGCAATGTAAATCATTGAGGCTTAATTGACTCTTGTTCAGTCATATGCATGCGTGAGCATGTGCCAAGTCGATATAAATGAATTATTCAGAGGAGGATACCACAATGCCATACTTACTTATGAATAAAACAATGCAAGCAAACATCCATGACATGCTACTCATATTAATAAATTGGAGCTAATCATGAGAGATCATGAACTACTAGACTTTCTTAAATAACATATACCTCACATGAACCAACTAAGCATGCTCACATGGATGAGTATATGTACAAAAATGAAAACAAATAGAGTTCATACCAGCCTCTCACCACAATCAGATTGTCGTAGATTGTCATTATTGCCTTTTCACTTGTGTAGCTTGGATAATATGAAATGAAAACCACGCTCCAGCCACCGAAGACCATTGAACTCATAATGAACTTTACAAACCAAAGAAGAACAGCAAATATTTTTGGTGTTTTCGAATTTGAGAATAAGAACAAAAGGAAACAAGCAAACAAAGCAAAATCTTTTTGGGTTTTCTTATAGCAAACTAGCAATAGCAAATAAAGCGAAACAATTGCAAGAAACCAAGATAAACAAATGGTGAAGAGAAACAACAGAAATATTTTTGGTCTTTTTGTGTTTTGGGAAGGAAACAAAGTGGAAACAAGAAATAGCAAACTAAAAGAAACACAGAAAAGCGAAATGGCAGAAATCTGCCAAAACCTGATAGCAGTACAGAAATCGATTTTTACAAAAATCTTACGTTGCTCAGTTCAAAAAGTGTTCAACTAATGAAAGTTAGATAACAACCTGGGGAACCTGCATAAAAATTTTCAACTCAAAATAACGTTCTGGCTGTGCGCACGAATTTTTACGGTAACAGCCCAGAATCTGTTTTCAGGCAGCACTTCCCCAAATATCATCTTCCTCTCATTAGAAAACCACTCAAAGAGACTAAACAAGTATGTGCAAGTATCCAGCAACCATAATATGCAAAGAATGAGTTATGCCGGTATACCTCCCTCCAAGCTTAGGCTTTTGACTCTTCTTGATCTCATTATATCACCCTTCTCTCTTGACCCTTAAAAACTTCTGCCACACCAAACTTCTCATAAACTTCATTAGAGGGGTTAGTACTCAAAAACTTTAATCCACTTTATTCCTATAGTGACACATTGCAAGAACTCAATAAAACATTAGCTACAGCTCTCCACGTCTAGAAAGCCTTGCTTAAAGTCCACAAAAGACAATGCAAAAAAACAGAGACAGAATCTGCCAAAACAGAACAGCCAGTAAAGACGAATTTTAAACAGGTACTTCTGTTGCTCAAATCAGAAAACTCAAAACTAACGAAAGTTGCGTACATATCTGAGGAACACACACGTAAATTGGCATATTTTTCTGAGTTACCTACAGAGAAAACAGCCCAGATTCGTGACAGATAGAAATCTATTTCTGCGCAGAAATCCAGATCTAGCATCAACCTTCTATTAGAGACTTTACTTGGCACAATAATGCAATAAAGTAAAGATACAAGGGTATTGCTACAGTAAGTAAAACAAGTGGAAGAAGAAAGAGATGTTGTTTACCTCCTCTATGCATATAAGATGTATTTGTTGACAAGGTTGATCAAGTCTTGCCACCAAATAAATTTTACATAGCATATGAAGAAATAAACCTCAAATCAATCATGTTACCTTGAATTGTATTGATATGGATCCAATCACAAGAGTTTGATATTCTTATTTAGGCTCATATATAGGACAATCAATAGTTCCCACTTTGATACTTCTCACATGAGAGATAGTATTAACTCCGCACGCTTTTTCAATCCTCTTGGGGAAATAGACGGTGTGTTCCTTATCATCAACATTGAAAGTAACCTTTCCTTTATTGCAATCAATAACAGCCCCTGCGGTGTTAAGAAAAGGTCTCCCAAGAATAATAGACATATTATCATCTTCAGGCATTTCCAACACAACAAAATCAGTTAATATCAAGCAGTTATTAGTAACTTGAACAGGAACATCCTCACATATACCAACAGGAATAGCAGTAGATTTATCAGCCATTTGCAAAGATATATCAGTAGGTATCAACTTATCTAAGTAAAGTCTCTTATAAAGAGAAAAAGGCATGACACTAACACCGTCTCCCAAGTCACATAGAGCAGTTTTAACATAATTATTCTTAATAGAACAAGAAATAGTAGGTATACCTGGGTCGCCCAACTTCTTTGGAACTTTGCCATTGAAAGAGTAATTAGCAAGCATAGTGGAAATTTCCTCATTGGGGATTTTCCTTTTGTTAGTAACAATATCTTTCATATACTTTGAATAAGGAGGCAATTTAATAGCATCAGTCAAAGGGATTTGCAAGAATAAAGGTTTCATCCAATCACAAAATTTATTATAGTGTTCTTCTTCCCTTGATTTTAGTTTCTTAGCAGGAAAAGGCATTTGCTTTTGCACCCAAGGTTCTCTTTCATTACCATGTTTCTCAGCAATAAAATATTTTTTAGTATACTTTTTATTTTTAGCATGCTTTTCAGGTTCTTCTTCAACTTCTTCTTTATCAGGAGTATCATTCTTATCATTATCTTTATCATGTTCATTACCACTTTCAGTTTCAGCATCGAAATAGAAATACTATTAGGATCATTAGCGGGTTCGAGAGGATTCTACAACATTTTTATGTTTCTTTTTCTTTTTCTTAGAATGAGCTCTAGGTTCAATGCGTTGAGAATCTTGTTCAATTCTTTTGGGATGCCCTTCGGGATATAGAGGATCCTGGGTAGAGACACCACCTCTAGTTGTTACTTCATAAGCATGTTTTTCTTTAGCATTATTTCCTAACAAGTCATTTTGCACTTTAGTGAGTTGATAAATTTGAGTTTGAACCATATGAAAATGTTTAACAAGCATCTTAACATCATTGGAGGTTCTCTCCACAATATCATGCAATTGACTAATAGCTTGAGAATTTTCCATTAAATGATTCTCTACTCTCATATTAAAATTTTCTTGCTTAACAATATAATTATCAAACTCATCTAAGCATTGCGCATGAGGTTTTGAATACGGAATGTTTTCCCTAGTAAAGCGTTGAAGGGAATTTACCTCAATCATGGATGAAGGGGGAATTGTCTCACATATATCTTCTATAGGAGGTAGATTCTTCACATCTTCAGATTTAATACCTTTCTCCTTGAGAGACTTCTTGGCTTCCCTCATATCTTCATCATTCAATTTAATTAAACCCCTCTTCTTCACTATTGGCGTTGGAGTTGGTTCAGGCGTAGTCCAATCATCATAATTCCGGCCTATTTTAGCCAATAATTCTTCAGCGTCGTCCGGAGTTCTTTTCCCGAAAACACAACCAAGCACAACTATCCGGGTATGCCCTAGACTCAATGGTTAGTCCACTATAAAATATATCAAGTAAATCATGCTTTTCTAAATCATGGTCAGGCGAGCTCTAATAAGAGAGCAAAATCTCGCCCAAGCTTCGAGCAATTTCTCTTCATCTCCCTGATCAAAATTATAAACTCTCTGCAAAGCAGCATGTTGAGCACTAGCAGGAAAGTATTTCCGGAAGAAAACAACAAGCAATTCTTTTGGACTTTTAATAGAGCTGGGTGGCAAACTATTATACCAAGTTTTAGCGTCATCCTTTAATGAGAATGGAAAAATTTTAGCAACAAAGTAAGTACGCATCTTAACATCATCAGAAAATAAGCTACTCAAAGTAGATAACTCAGTCATGTGTTCAACAAGCACTTTCTTTTTCGAGTACCACAAAAAGGTGTTTTCTCAACAATAGCTATATGATATAGATCAAGAGAAAAATCATAATCTTTATCCTTAATGTTTATAGGAGATGTGGCAAATTTAGGATCGGGAGACAGTTTATATCTAACGAGTGTGTTACGCAAGCAACTTTTTAATTTTTCTTGCATCGGTAGTAGCATGGCATTTTTCAATAAAATCATCATCAAGTTCCACATAATCTTCATCAAGATCATCACTAGAGTATTCAAGTTCAGGTGAATTAACAGGTGTAGTAACATCGGGAGTTTCAAGCATTTTCAATTTGTCTAGACCTAGCAATTTTAGCATCTAGAAAAGTTCCCAATGAACCACTATCATCAAGCACAGCAGAAATATTATCAATATTATGAGAGTTTTCAGATTCAGCAGAAGTACCAGCATTTGAAGCATGTGGTGGTGAAACAAGTTTATCAATTACATATGGTGAATCAAGAGCAGCAGAGGTACTCAGAGTTGTACCTTTTCTTGTAGTGGATGGTAATATGGCGACCTTAGTATCGCGAGTTTTACCCATGATGGAGAATTTGCAGCGAACAATATCAATCCAAGTGAACTTCCAAATAAAGCTATGCTCCCCGGCAACGGCGCCGGAAAATAGTCTTGATGACCCACAAGTATAGGGGATCGCAACGGTCTTCGAGGGAAGTATTACCCAATTTATTGATTCGACACAAGGGGAGACAAAGAACACTTGAAAGCCTTAACAGCGGAGTTGTCAATTCAGCTGCACTGGAAACGAGACTTGCTCGCAAGAATTTATCGATAGTAACAGTTTTATAGCGATAGCGAGTAGTGATTTAACAGCGGTAGAGTAACAAAGACAGCAGTAGTGATTTTAGTAAACAGCAGGATTAAAATACCGTAGGCACGGGGACGGATAACGGGCGTTGCATGGATGAGAGAAACTCATGTAACAATCATAGCGAGGGCATTTGCGGATAATAATAAAACGGTGTCCAAGTACTAATCAATCAATAGGCATGTGTTCCAATTATAGTCGTACGTGCTCGCAATGAGAAACTTGCACAACATCTTTTGTCCTACCAGCCGGTGGCAGCCGGGCCTCAAGGGAAACTACTTGGATATTAAGGTACTCCTTTTAATAGAGTACCGGAGCAAAGCATTAACACTCCGTGAACACATGTGATCCTCACATCGCTACCATTCCCTCCGGTTGTCCCGATTTACGTCACTTCGGGGCCATTGGTTCCGGACAGCGACATGTGTATACAACTTGCGAGGTAAGACCATAAACAATGAATATCATGATGAAATAATAACATGTTCAGATCTGAGATCATGGCACTCGGGCCCTAGTGACAAGCATTAAGCATAACAAGTTGCAACAATATCATAAAAGTACCATCTACGGACACTAGGCACTATGCCCTAACAATCTTATGCTATTACATGACCAATCTCATCCAATCCCTACCATCCCCTTCGGCCTACAGCGGGGGAATTACTCACACATGGATGGGGGAAACATGGCTGGTTGATGTAGAGGCGTTGGCGGTGATGGCGGTGATGATCTCCTCCAATTCCCTGTCCCGGCGGAGTGCCAGAACGGAGACTTCTGGCTCCCGCGACGGAGTTTCGCGATGTGGCGGCGTTCTGGAGGGTTTCTGGCGACTTCGACTTCTCCCCGTGCGTTTTTAGGTCGAGGCGAATAAGTAGTCCGAAGGGGGCGTCGGAGGCCAGCCGAGGGGCCACACCACATGGCCACGCGGGCCCCCCGGGCCGCGCCGCCATGTGGTGTGGGGCCCTCGGGCCTCCACTTCAATTGTCCTTCGGCTCCGTCATTATTACGGGAAAATAGGCCCTTTCGTCAAAATCCCGAGGTTTTTCCCGAAAGTTGGATTTCTGCACAAAAACGAGACACCAGAACAGTTCTGCTGAAAACAGCGTTAGTCCGTGTTAGTTGCATCCAAAATGCACAAATTAGAGGCAAAACAATAGCAAAAGTGTTCGGGAAAGTAGATACGTTTTGGACGTATCACACGTCACGCTGACTTGGAGTAGAAAACAAAAATGGACACTTATAAATGCGATTTACACAAAAATAACCTTTTATTACAACTATAGCACAAGCTGACTCTCCGACCAAACTATTTCACCCATCTAACCCTTTTGTGTGGCATCCCTCACATCGGCGCCACACCTCACTGTGTGGCGCCCGTGTCTGCGGCGCCACTCTCCCAGCCGACGTGGCATCCTCGACGCTGAGTTGTGCGCCAATCCGACGTGGCAGGATGTGTGGCGCCTCTCCCATCGGTTTCACACTGTGAAACTGTGGCGCCGCTCGGAAGGGCGCCACACATCCACTTATGTGTGGCGCCCGCGCTCGCCCCAGCCCGACCACACCTTCTTCTTTTCTTTCTCTCCTCTCTGCTTCGCCTCCAACTGCCGCCGCCGGCCGCCTCTCCTCCGCCCCCCACCAAATCCTCCACGGATTGGACAGATCTGGCCGGCCAAATCCATCCACATACAATCCTCAAGGTATTCCCCTTTGTTGCCCTTCGAATCATCCCAGATTTGCTCCAATTTAATTCGATTTAGACATGGAACCTAGATTGGAAATGTTGGTTGTTGGAATCTATATTGATGAGTATGTGTTGAAATTGATAGCCTCATTGTATGCATGTGTTTGAACCATAGATTTGTTGGAACCATAGATGTTAAATTTTACATGTATGTATGTATGTATGTGTTGAAATGGCTATGTATGTTGAAATGACTAATTTTTTGCTTAGGAAATGCATTCAAATTTGTTACATATGCCTAGTATTTGCGATGGAATAACTCACATTTGTTAGAAATGGCTCATAATATGGTGTTTTATGTAAACATGTAGGATGGTGTATCTCTTAGATATTGAGTATGACAAGGATCACCGGGCTTTTCATATGACGGAGAAGAGAACGGATCTTCACCCTTTGAAGATTCGTTACCATGGCACAGTACATATGGCGTATGACGAGAGGTACACGGAGTTCATCCAGCCTACCGGTCTTCTCCCGTTCATATCGCTTGTAAGCCGTGGGGGGCGAACATGAACGCCGCGACACTCACCGCCCTTGTCGACCGGTGGAGGCCGGAGACGCACACCTTCCACTTGAGGGCCGGCGAGATGACCCCTACTCTTCAGGATGTTTCCATGATACTTGGACTTCCTATCCAGGGCGGCCCACTGTGTATGAACACAGCTTCTGATGAGTGGCGCGGACTGATGGAGGACCTTATTGGCGTGGCTCCTCCGCCGCCAGAAGATCCAAAGGAGAGAACTCCCGCCGGCGCATCTTTCTCTTGGATCCGGACTAACTTTGGAGAATGTCCGAAAGGGGCCAACGAGGACACTATCATGATGTACACCCGTGTGTACTTGTGGTACATGCTGTCGAGGACTCTCTTTGTTGACATTGGTGGGAAGCTGGCCCATTGGTGTTGGCTCAAGGCGCTTACGGTGTTGGAGCACCGATGGAGTTGGGGAACATCGGCACTTGCCTACCTCTACCGGCAGGTGATGATTTGTTGTATGTACTATTCTTCTATAGTAGTGTGATAGACAAAGTACTAACCAAATGTCTTATTTTCGCAGTTGGACGAAGCTTGTCGCAGGACTGGAAAGGGCGGTATTGGTGGATGCTTGCTCCTACTTTCCATATGGAGCTTGGACCGCCTATCAGTTGGGCGGCCTAGGATACTCAACGAGAGGCCATGGCCTCATCACCGGAACAACCTTGATCGGGAGCCCACTTGGGCATACCTTTGGGACGATGTTTCAGAGATGACGAGCGATCCAAAGATCATGTACAGGCACTACACTGAGGAGTTGGACACTCTTACCGCTGAGCAGGTAACCAATTTTAATCGATCACTCTTTTGCAATCTGAGTTCATAAATTATACTGGCATGTTGTAAATTCTGAAATATGTGTATGCTGCAGGTGGATTGGGAGCCATATGGTACCTACTACCATATTGGCGCGGGGATGGCTGACCTCAACCCCAAGTGCCTTGAGGAGGCGCGTTTCTGGCGTATGCGCTGCCCACTCATATGCATGTGGCTTGTTAAATACCACCAGCCGCACAGAGTGATGAGATAGTTTGGGCTGTATCAGGAGTGCCCACCTCAGTGGCAAGACATGGACCACGCGCTTCATAGGTAAACTTCTTGAATCATGCGATGGAAGCTTGTTGATTGAAGAGGTAGAATCTAACTTCTTGATTCTTGCAGGGTTAATAGGCAGCGGCAGAGGAAGATCACAAATTGGCATGTCCATCATAGAGGCCACGTCACAACGTTCCAACACTGTTTGGAAGCGATACGGAATACTGGCCATGTGGAGATTGTGCCTCACGACTTGGCCGCTTTCAACAACTATCTCCAATGGTTTCATCAAAGCACGCGTATCGAGTTAGTGAACCCCGCGTATGATGACGACATCTTGAACGACCCCATCGAGTTCGATGAGGTTGCGCAAAGCCAGCACGACATCTATGCTCGCAAAGGGAGATCGACTTCTATTGCTTCCGAGCTGGACTTCGTGGTAATGTATTCTCTCATTAGCTAGTACATCATCTATATTGGAATGTGCTCTCTTAAATTGTGTATAATATGTTTGTCACAGCGGTCCGAGATCCAAAAAACAGCTAAGGAGTGCGAGGTTGTTTGGGATCAGAGCCATAGAGATGAAAAGCCTATCAGACCGTTGCGACATTTCATTAAGGTACGATCACCAACTTTGAATGTAAGCTATTATGTTCGGGTGTCTTTGTAACCATGACTTCCATGACGCAGAACACTGCACGAAAGATGCGGCGGTTAGCCAACTTGCTAGGTTGCCGCGACGGCGAAATTGCTACATCCTCTTCTGAAGAGGCGGAGGTATGGACTATTTTGTTGCTTCAAACATGTGCTTAGTAATTTCAACTTTTCTAATCTCATGTGTTCATGTTTGTGAAGATTCCTGACGACACCATTCTGAGTCAAAGCATTAGTCGAGGCAAGAAGCAAACCACACGGTCTGCTTACCAGTTGAAGCCAAGGGGCAAGGCTCCAAACTGATACACTTCAGACGATTATGTCAACCGAGGAAAGAAGGTTTTCATTGAGGAGGATGAGGCGCCGCCGCGGAGATCATCTTTGAGGAGGATGAGGAACGATGAGCCGTTATCTTTAGAGGAGGAGGAGCAGCAGGAGCAGGAGGAGCAGCAGCAACAAGAGCCACGGCAGCGGACGAAAAGGATGGCCGTCCGGAAGCAGCCCGTGAGGACGGCACGTCGAGGAGGATACTAGGATTTGCTACGTGTTGTTGTGAACTCTATCTTCATAAGTATCGTGTTGTGAACCCTATGTCATTTCGAACCATGTCTCTATTGCTACGTGTTGTTTGAATCTATGTGCTATGATGTGAGCTATGATGTGTGCTATGTGTATGTTTTATGTGTATGAAATTGCTATTGTTGTGTTGAAAACTGTTTAAATAAGGCAAGAATTTTCATGTTTTTAACACAAGTCAACGTGTGGCGCCCCTCACGCCGGCGCCACACCTCACTATGTGGCGCCCACGGCGTCGACGCCACATATGTTGATTATATGTCGAAAACATCCAGGGGCTCCGGACGCTTGGTCCTTAGCCGTTTTAGCGAGGCTTTTTGTGTGGCGCCCGTGGCATCGGCGCCACACAAACAGCCTCGCCAAAACAGCTAAGTCTCAGGCGAATTGTCTTACAGTATGTTTTGGGCAATTATAAGTGCATGTGTGGCGTCGATGGGAGCGGTGCCACACATCCTGCCACGTCGGATCGGCGCACAACTCAGCATCGAGGGCGCCACGTCGGCTGAGAGAGTGGCGCCGTCGGCACGGGCGCCACACAGTGAGGTGTGGCGCCGTTGTGGGGGGCGCCACACAAAAGGGTTAGATGAGTGAAATAGTTTAACCGGAGGGTTAGTCTGTACTATAGTTTCAAAAAAAGGGTTATTTATGTATAAATCACCACTTATAAACTTTTGTTTTCTACATATATAAAGATAGGTAGGAACACGTTTTGAGGGACGAATTAGCTCAACAGACAGACTCTCCACCAGTGGCTCTCTTGTAAATACCTCTATGATTATATAGTAAATTATTGAAGCAGTAGAGATCTACCACCACTGCGGATCTTAAACGTGGATACCTCGTGTGGCAATCTTGTATTCTTGTTCACATCTCACAAGCTACCCGTTGCATATCCTCGATATCTGTTTACACTTTGGTGCCCACTGTGAGGCAAACGGCGCGTCGTCATGTTCCGGACTGGATCCCTCGTGTTAAGAGCATCTCCAGTCGCGTCCCCCAAACGGCGTTTGGGGGACGGCGGACAAGAAATGGAGAAAATCGCGTCCCAGTCGCGTCCCCCAAAGCTAAATAGCGCCTCATTTTGTGTTCGGCGTCCCCGGTAGAGACTCTAGTATAGAGTCTCTACCGGGACGCCGGACACAAAATGAGAGCCCATATGCATGCATGCAGCCCATAGTCCCCACATGCCATTCTCTTTCCCACACTTTCTCTCACCTACTTTTCCCACATGGGATGGTCCCTTCTATTAAAATGCATGCATCCGGACGCTGTTTGAGGGACGCGGCTGGAAAGGGTCTCTTTTCTGTACAGATTTTTTATCTCTTTTTGTCCGGCGCGGTCATAAACGTGCCCCAAATCATTTGTGCCGGACGTTTTTTGAGGGACGCGACTGGAGATGCTCTAACAGCGGCCGGATCGCATCTGCTCATCTGCTCCGGCGAGGCTTCGTCATGAGTTTTCTGCCCGCTAGCGACGCAGAGCCAAATCCGGTCAGGGCGTTGTCTTGGGCGACGGATCAAAGGATGCATGGCACGTGAAGTACGGACGAGCAGGTCGTGTACTCCAAGCAGATCGATCAGGCCGAGAAAAGGCAGTTGGAATCAGAAGCTATCTATGTCAACAACGCCTCCCGTACGGCTGTGTGCGGCAGCTCCTCTCGCGCCCTGATCCTGAATTCTTGATTCATCAATCACAATCAGTATCATGGATCTGCACATATAAGCATGCGATGCGCGTGTGGTTCTCCAAGTATCAGCTGCGGTACCAAAAAAGAAAAACAAAGCAGTCTAATCTAAGTTGCATTCGAGTGGGAGTCAAATCACTTGGGCTAACTCGTATGAAGCGGAAGGATGAAATACGTCCTTCGAAGGCTTGGCCAAGCCGTATTTCTCTTCCCGTGAGGGCATCTTCACCGGACCAAGGCAAATAGAGGCAAAGTGGGGCGGCCCTAGCTGGGGTCGATCGCCAGAAGCTTAGGGAGCGATCTTTTTTCGACAACCCGATTTGGAATAAAACGTGTATTCCCTTTCCTGGTAAGTTACGTGCGGGATTGTGCGGGATTCATTAGCACGACAATTCAAAAATTCAAAACGTTAATGACATAAGCGAGAATCTTTCTGAATTCGAAAATTCAAAAAGTTTTATCTCACAAACGACAACTCCGATTTAAAATCTGTTTTCACCTATGAGTCCGTCTCGACGAGATCTTCAAAACTAGCCCCCATGTTAATATGTTTCAACAAATTTTTTTAAGGCTAAAAGTTATCAACCCTCTCTATTTGAATAATCAACCTCCATACTTAAGTGATCAACGGTAAATGCATAAAATTATCAACCCTAAAGTTAAATTTTATTTCAAACATTTTGTCGGATTTTTTAGCTCACATGTTATTAACCGATATTTCCTTTTCTAGCAATTGTTTGACGAAATTTGCTATTTATGGAAAAAATGTTGCATGCATTTGATACAAGACAAAAAGAATGATGTCATCGAGAATCTTTCTTAATTCTAAAATTCAAAATGTTTTATCTCCTAAGTGACAACTTCAATTTAAGATACGTCTTCGCTAATGAACTCGTCTCGACGAGATCTTCAGAACTAGCACCCATGTTAATATGTTTCGACAACTTTTTGGGCTAAAAGTTATCAACCCTGAAATAAGTGATTTATCAACCGTAAAATTTAAAACTTACCAACCCAAAAAGCTAATTTTATTTTAAATATTTTAGCGACTAATTTTTAGTTTACAAGTTATTAACCCGGTGCCTCGTCATTTATCAATGGTAAATATAAATAACTACCAACCCTTAAAAGTTTATTTATCAACGGTAAGATATTCTAATTTTATTTAGAATATTTTAACGAATCATTTTTATACTATAAGCTATCGACCCGGTGACCCGTAATTTATCGATGGCAAATATAAATAACTATCAACCCTAATTTTTTATTTAATTAAAAATATTTTAGCGACTCTTTTTTTGTTTACAAGTTATCAACCCGATGCCCCGTGATTTATCAACAATAAAAAAAAATAACTATCAACCCGGTGTCTAGTTATTTATCAACGGCAAAAATAAATAACTACCAACCCTGAAAAATATTTCATTTAGTATATTTTAGCCACTCATTTTTAGTTTACAAGCTATCAACCCGGTGCCCCATTATCTAACAACTGTAATTATAAATAACTATCAACCCTAAAAAGTTAATTTTATTTAGAATATTTTAGCGACCATTTTTTACTTTACAAATCTATCAACCTGCGTCCCATTATTTATCAACGGTAAAAATAAATAATTACCAAACCTAAAAAGTATTTCATTTAGAATATTTTAGCGACTCTTTTTTTAGTTTACATCAACCCGGTGACCTATTATTTATCAATGGTAAATATAAATAAGTATCAACTCTAAAAAGTTAATTTCATTTGGAATATTTTAGCGACTCTTTTTTTGTTTACAAGTTATCAACCCGGTTTCCCGTTATTTATGAACGGTAAATTTAAATACCTAGCAATCCTAACAAGTAAATTTAATTTGAGTAGCAAGTGGTAGTTCATTTAAGTTGCAAGTGAATCCCCCACCCGTTATTTCCCCCCTAAAAACCACTAGCCTGAAAAAGGGAATTATAAAAGTTAATCCAAAAAACATGAATTACCGTACGAAATAACAATAAAAACGGAATTGTAAAAAAGAGAATTGTCAAAAGAGAATTGACTCGCGCTTCCGCGCGAGCGCTCCGCGCCGACCAAAACTGATCGCTCGAGTGATCGATTGCCCATGAGGGGATTCGGGCAAAGTGACCCTTTATGTTCACGGTTAAAAAATGGGATCACGCTATGCGTCGGTCGCCAGATCTGCGGGCTGAAAATCGATCGTACAGGCGCCGTGGATCAGCCATCATACGGTCATCAATCATTACATTCTTTCTCCCATGGTCTGGTCTCTCCCGCCTTTTGCGCTTCGTCAGGCAAGATACGCTAGGTCGCTTTCGTGGTTCCAGTGTTGCCTGCAGCACAACACCGCATGGTTTGATCCTGCTGCTTGCATCTGGTAATGGCATATCAGTTGAAGTTCAGACTAGTGGAGGGTGACGTGCTGATGTTGTTCTTGCATGTGAACTGCTGATGCAACCACCCTCTCTCTCTCTTTCTGTCCAATCATAATAAACAACAAAACTCTTGGCCATTTACAACAATAATCATCAGCAAAACTTATAAAAAAATTAGGATTTACAACAAGTATCAACGAAATCTTACAAAAATATTAAGTATTTACAACTATAATAAGCAACAAAAAATATTGGCTATTTACAACAGTAATCAACAACAAAACTTACAAAAATATTGGTGATTTACAACATTATCAAAGGAGTCTTACAAAAATATTGAGTATTTATAGCAATAATAAACAACAATTTTTTTGGCTATTTACAACAATAATCAACATAAAAACTTACAAAAATAGGAAGAGTAGCTAGCATTAGTAGCCAAAATATAGTACGTTACATAAGCTACATGTCATTTGCGGCCCATCTCGGTAGTATATAAAGAACCAGCATTATTAAAAAGTAGTAGGTACAACGACTGTGGGTCCAACCCATATGAGAATTGCATGGCAAGAAGAGAGAGAGCAGCAGGCTAGAATAGCAGCGTGCGTGGCTCGGATGGTCAGGGACGGGGAAAGCTAGGTGCAGAGTAAAGCATTAAAGTAGACGGAACAGTCTTGGAAAGCATGTGAGGGCACGATACCTGAGCATGAGCGAGAGCCACCGATCACACGCGGCGCGATCGGTCGCCCGATTACAAGTGTCCGCTCCTAGCCCAACGGCCGATGTATAATGATCAGGGTATCCGTCGAGACACAAACATGACCCAAGGCTAGGTCATGAATGCATCCACGCAGACGCAGCGCGTAACCGCTCCCCTCTGCCTTGACCCTACCTGGCAGCGTCTTCATTGTCTAAATCGATACCCTCCCTACGCCGCCTGGGTTGATGCCCTTCCTGCGCTGTCGTATCGTTGCCGTCCCTGCGCGGCCCAGTCCCAGTAGCCTTTAATGTTACGATTTGGCTTTAGCGATAACACCAGTACTGGCGGGCCGCGGCTTGGGTTTCTCACTGTCATTATGTTATCACCAGAATTTGACCGGATCAGAGGTGGGCCGCGATTGAAGATGGGCTTGAAGAATATACATAGAAGAAATACATGAATCGGCCTTATATGCAAAGTTTGGGCTAGTTTTGCCTGTGTATCTGTAATATAGTAGGATACGTGTCGATTAGACAGAGTTTGGGCTCGTGCCCGGTTGGGATAATTCCCACGTTAGAAAGTCTACGGACTATAAATATGTATCTAGGGTTTATGAAATAAACAACAACCACGTTCACCACAAACCAATCTAGGCGCATCGCCAACTCCCCCGTCTCGAGGGTTTCTTCCGGGTAAGCACCATGCTGCCTAGATCGCATCTTGCGATCTAGGCAGCACACGTTTATTTGTCGTTCATGCGTTGCTCGTACTGAAGCCTTTTTGATGGCGAGCAACGTAGTTATCGTAGATGTTTTAGGGTTAGCATTGTTCTTCGTATCACATGCTATCGTCGTGCGACCCTCAGATATCTAGCCGCCCTTACACCTATCTTGGGTGTAAGGGCGGCACCCCGCTTGATCTTTGTTTAGTAGATCCAATCCGTTATGATTGCTCCTTGTTCTTAAAGGATTAGTTTAATATCTGCATGGTTAGGCCTTACAAAGGGTTGGAGGATCCAGCGGCGCGTAGGGTGTAGTTTTCTAGCCCTAGACAGGATGTTCCGGGGATCAACCTCGTGTTGGTTTTTAGGCCCTGTCTAGGATCGGCTTACGATCACCGTATGCGGCCGCGAGGCCCAATCACGAGTAGGACGTTTCGATTATGCGGTGAAAACCCCAAATCGTAGTAGGTCGTTTTAGCTTTGCTTTGATCAAGCAGGTCCACCATCTGATCGTACACCTCGTACGCATCATGGGTGGATCGGCACCTTGAGCCGATTCACAGGATAACCTGAGAGCCGATCGAGGCTCGTATTTAATGTTTACGTGTATGCCATGCAGGAAACTAAGCGAGGCATCATCCAACACCTTCCTGACCAGGTATAGGTCAGGTGGCACGCCCTTGCACCAGCATCGGACGTGTGTGCCGAAGGCTTTGCGGGCAGTCGCTCGGAGGGACCAGGGCCAGCCGCAGTCCTGGGAGATTCCCGGCTCTACGGTGTTACCCGTCGCTGCCCGCCGGTGGGTTTCTGACCGCAACACATTCTGGCACGCCGGGTGGGACAATCTTCGACATCAACCGCATCGCCATCTACATCTGAGATGGCGGAAGGCACTCCAGTCAAGTACGAGGACCTGACCGAGGAGCTCAAGAAGAAGCATGACGAGATCAAAGCGGTCCTCGAAGCCGACCTCATCGGCTCTTTTCACAGAACCCGCTCACACGGCATCAGGTGGAAAGGGTTCTCACCTGAAGGCGCGCTCGATGGAGTGGACCTGTCCACCCCGTCAGAAGAACGCACCAGGTCGCTGCGTCAGGAGATTAACTTCATGGTGGCTCATTCGCTGCACCGCCATTCTGAGAGCCTGGTGAACACTTTGGAGCGTGTCGCTCTGCGCGTGATCCAGGAAATCATGAGCCATCAGTATTCTCCGTCAGGACCGGCTCTGGGGACTCATCGAGGAGAGATGCCACTCCAGTCCCGTCCACCGCTGCCATTCGCGTTGGCAGCACCAGAAGTGTCGAATTCACCGGCATCCGCCGTTAACATCGTGAAGCTCACTCACCCTGGAGGGTGCCAGCCAAGATTCTCGTTCAACATCTCAACATGATAGGGCTCGGGCACCACCCTGGTAAGGACAGAGACGAGGGCAGCTGCTCTCACAGCGAAGACAAGGAGGAAGCTGTTCCACGCGATCGGCCCCGACACCTCCAAAAAATCCTGGTTACAATCAAGATGAAGGCCGATTCCAGCGATCGGCCCGCATTATCCGGACCAAATGCTCTCCCTGCATTTGGTGTCGACCTCACAGGTGACGGAAAGCTAGGATATGGGTTTACATCGGCTGGTGAGCTAGAAGAAGTCGACATCGGTCCTGGGGATAAGCCGCGACCACCTTTTATCAGCAAGAAGTTAGATCCACATCTTAGGGGTCAGATGATAGCTCTGCTAAAAGAATACCCAGATTGCTTTGCATGGGATTACATAGAGATGCCTGGGTTGGACAGGAGCATCATAGAACATCGGCTTCCCCTTAAGAAAGGGTTTCGGCCGTTCCAACAACGAGCACGTCAGATGAAGGCCGAAATTCTGGAAGAGGTCAAGAAAGAGATCGAGAAGATGTTGGCCGCCGGGTTCATCAGGCCATGCAGGTATGCTGAATGGATCTCCAGTATCGTTCCTGTAGAAAAGAAAGACGGCCGATGGCGTGTGGCCATCGATTTCCGAGACCTCAACAGAGCCACTCCAAAAGATGAATATCCGATGCCTGTGGCAGAAACGTTGATCAATGTAGCTGCTGGCCATAAGGTGTTGAGCTTCATGGATGGCAACGCCGGCTATAACCAAATTTTCATGGCCCCAGAAGATATACACAAGACCGCATTCAGAGTACCAAGAGCAGTAGGATTGTTTGAGTATGTAGTCATGACCTTCGGGTTGAAGAATGCTGGTGCAACGTACCAAAGAGCCATGAATTATATATTTCACGATCTGATCGGCAAGTTGGTGGAAATCTACATCGATGACGTGGTAGTCAAGTCTGTCTCCATGGAGGGACACTTGGATGATTTGCGACGCATCCTAGACCGAACTCGGAAGTTCGGACTGAGAATGAATCCGAAGAAGTGTGACTTTGGTGTGACGGCCGGTCAGTTCCTAGGTTTTCTGGTTCATGAACGGGGAATTGAGATCGGCCTGAAAAGTCAGGAGGCAGTGCGTACCATGCAGCCACCCACCACGAAGAAAGAGCTCCAACGTCTTATCGGCAAGATCAACTTCGTTCGACGATTCATCTCTAACCTGTCAGGACGGATCGAGCCGTTCATGGCGCTGGTGAAGATTAAATCTGATGACGAGTTTCACTGGGGGGCATAACAGCAGCAGGCATTTGACGAGATCAAGCGATATCTGACAACGCCGCCTGTGCTAGTTCCGCCCCAACAAGACAGACCGTTCTATATCTACTTGTCAGTAGCTGACACGTCCATCGCGTCGGTAGTGGTGCAACTCTATGAGGGTGTTGAAAAGGTCGTTTTCTACCTCAGCAGAAGGATGTTGGACGCGGAGACAAGGTATCCTGAAGTCGAGAAGCTTTGCCTTTGCCTGTTCTTCACCTGCACCAAGCTGCATCACATCCTTTTGACGGCAAAGATCATCGTCATCTGCAAGTCAGACGTTGTCAAGCACATGCTGTCGGCCCCTGTTTTGAAAGGCCGGCTTGGTAAGTGGATGTTCGCGTTGACGGAGTTCGATCTTCGGTATCAGCCTGCGAAAGCAGTCAAGGGACAAGCGTTGGCCGATCTTATAGCTGAACGGATTAATACTAATATAGCGGCACTATCCGTACGTGCGTGGGCTATGTTCTGATGGATCGGTTTGTGACGATGGTTGTGGCATCGGCATTCTGCTCGTGTCGCCTCGGGGGGCAACATATTCTTTCGCCATCAGGCTATCTGTCCCTTGCACCAACAATGTTGCTGAGTATGAGGCAGTGCGCAAGGGAATGGAGTTTCTTTTGGAAGCCGGGGCAGAGGCAGTGGATCTTTTTGGAGACTCGAAGTTGGTGATCTCTCAACTCATAGACGAATACAAGTGCGAGAGTGAGTCACTTTTTCCATATTGGGTGGAGTGTCGTGAGCTGATGACACATTTTCGGTACATCAATTTCAATTGGGTCCCAAGGTCTCAGAATACCGACGCCAATGATCTTGCACGGATGGCGTCGGGATACAAGGACATACCCGACGGGTCGAAGTTCGAGTGCGGTTCCTAGAACAGGATGATTGGAGAACCGATATCTTCAATTATTTGAAGGATTCGGCTCTGGGGCACCCAAAAGGATAAGATACAAGGCTATGAAATATGTCCTTATAGGGGATGACATGTTCTACAGGACGTTGGAAGGGTTACTACTCAAATGCCTGGGACCAACTGAGTCTAATCGGCTCTTACATGAGGTGCATGAAGGCGCCTGTGGAACTCACAATCGGCCCATAAGATGAAGTGATTAATTAGGCGATCGGGGTTTTATTGGCCTACCATGCTGGAAGACTGCTTCAACTACTACAAGGGATGCCAAGCGTGTCAAATGTTCGGAAAAATCCAGATGGTACCCGCATTAGCGATGAACCCCATCATCAAACCTTGGCCATTTCGAGGTTGGGGCATGGATATGTGATACGTCCAATTTGCATCACTATTTTATATCATAATTTGCTGTTATTCATTGATATATTTCATATTGGGACACAATACTTATGTTATTTCATCTATTTTGCATGTTTCATCATTATTGGAGGATCGAACACCGGAGCCGGGATTCCAGCTGGAAAAAGCACCGTCGAACGCAATATTTCGGAAGATCAACTGTGGAAGGAAATTATACCAAAAATCCTATTTTTCAAGATGACGAAGGAAGCCGGAAGGAGGAGCCAGGAGGAGCCGGGGTGGGCCCACACCCTAGGGCGGCGCGGCCCGAGGCCCCGGCCGCGCCGCCATGTGGTGTGAGGGGCCCACGACCCCTTTCGCCTCCTTTTCTTCGCCAAACCCTTCATCCCGAAGACCTAAGCCGGAGCGGGTACCTCACGAAGAGTTACGGCCGCCTCGCGGGGCGGAGAACACCGAGAGAAAAGAGCTCTCCGGCGGGCAGGAATCCGCTGGGGAAATTCCCTCCGGGAGGGGAAATCGACGCCATCGTCACCGCCATCGAGCTGGACATCATCTCCATCACCATCATCATCATCTCCACCATCATCACCGCCATCTCCTCCGCAGCACCTCGTCACCGCCGTAGAAATTTGGGTTAGATCTTGATTGTTTGATAGGGGAAACTCTCCCGGTATCGATCTATACTTGTTGTTGATGCTATTGAGTGAAACCATTGAACCAAGTTTATGTTCAGATTGTTATTCATCATCATATCACCTCTGATCATGTTCCATATGATGTCTCGTGAGTAGTTCGTTTAGTTCTTGAGGACATGGGTGAAGTCTAAATGTTAGTAGTGAACTATGGTTGAGTAATATTCAATGGTGTGATATTTAAGTTGTGGTGTTATTCTTCTAGTGGTGTCATGTGAACGTCGACTACATGACACTTCACCATTTATGGGCCTAGGGGAATGCATCTTGTATTCGTTTGCTAATTGCGGGGTTGCCGGAGTGACGAAACCTAAACCCCGTTGGTATATCGATGCAGGGAGGGATCGCAGGATCTCGAGTTTAAGGCTGTGGTTAGATTTATTCTTAATTACTTTCTTGTAGTTGCGGATGCTTGCAAGGGGTATAATCACAAGTATGTATTTAGTCCTAGGAAGGGCGGTACATTAGCATAGGTTCACCCACACAACACTTATCATAACAATGAAGATTATTTAGCCGTATGTAGCGAAAGCACTAGACTAAAATCCCATGTGTCCTCGAGAACGTTTGGTCATTATAAGTAAACAAACCGGCTTGTCCTTTGTGCTAAAAAGGATTGGGCCACTCGCTGCAATTGTTACTCTCGCACTTTACATACTCGTACTTTATTCAACTGCTACATCAAAACCCCCTGATACTTGTCCGTGAGCATTTACGAGTGAATCCTTCATCGAAACTGCTTGTCAACACCTTCTGCTCCTCGTTGGGATCGACATTCTTACTTATCGAAGATACTACGATACACCCCCTATACTTGTGGGTCATCAAGACTATTTTCTGGCGCCGTTGCCGGGGAGTGAAGCGCTATTGGTAAGTGGAATTGGTAAGGAAAACCTTTACTGTTGTGCTGATTTTATTTCTGCCTGCTGCTATAAGTCATTATGGAGAGATCTTCTCTTCAATTTCTATTTGGGAAATCTACTACTACTGCAACGGTAGTAGATGAGGCGCCAGGTGAGGAAGTGATACCATATAAAATACCTATGAAAATTATTGAACGTGTTATGGATAACCGCTATGAAGGGGATGGAACTGTCCACCCCGGTGATCATTAACTTGTTTTTGCATGAATTATGCGGGTTATTCAAATGTGCAGGTATTGCTATGGATGAAGTGAG
>NC_061509.1:71672095-71688530 GCF_022539505.1 Lolium rigidum
ATGGGACAAATAGCTTAAAAACTATTGTGGTATTGAATATGTACTTATGCACTTTATCTCTTATTAAGTTGCTTGTTGTGCGATAACCATGTTTCGGGGACGCCATCAACTATTCTCTCGTTGAATATCATGTGAGTTGCTATGCATGTCCATCTTGTCCGAAGTAAGAGAGATCTACCACCTTAATGGTTGGAGCATGCATATTGTTAGAGAAGAACATTGGGCCGCTAACTAAAGCCATGAATCATGGTGGAAGTTTCAGTTTTGGACATATATCCTCAATCTCATATGAGAATAATAATTGTTGTCACATGCTTATGCATTAAAGAGGAGTTCATTATCCGTTGTCCATGTTGTCCCGGTATGGATGTCTAAGTTGAGAATAATCAAAAGCGAGAAATCCAAAATGCGAGCTTTCTCCTTAGACCTTTGTACAGGCGGCATGGAGGTACCCCATTGTGACACTTGGTTAAAACATGTGCATTGCAAAGATCCGGTAGTCCAAGCTAATTAGGACAAGGTGCGGGCACTATTAGTATACTATGCATGAGGCTTGCAACTTGTAAGATATAATTTTCATAACTCATATGCTTTATTACTACCATTGACAAAATTGTTTCATGTTTTCAAAATAAAAGCTCTAGCACAAATATAGCAATCGATGCTTTCCTCTTTGAAGGACCATTCTTTTTACTTTTATGTTGAGCCAGTTCACCTATCTCTCTCCACCTCAAGAAGCAAACACTTGTGTGAACTGTGCATTGATTCCTACATACTTGCATATTGCACTTGTTATATTACTTTACATTGACAATATCCATGAGATATACATGTTACAAGTTGAAACCAACCGCTGAAACTTAATCTTCTTTTGTGTTGTTTCAATGTCTTTACTTTAAATTATTGCTTTATGAGTTAACTCTTATGCAAGACTTATTGATGCTTGTCTTGAAAGTACTATTCATGAAAAGTCTTTGCTTTATGATTCATTTGTTTACTCATGTCATTACCATTGTTTTGATCGTTGCATTCATTGCATATGTTTACAATATGATCAAGTTTATGATGGCATGTCACTCCAGAAATTATCTTTGTTATCGTTTACCTGCTCGGGACGAGCAGAACTAAGCTTGGGGATGCTGATACGTCTCCGACGTATCGATAATTTCTTATGTTCCATGCCACATTATTGATGTTATCTACATGTTTTATGCACACTTTATGTCATATTCGTGCATTTTCCGAAACTAACCTATTAACAAGATGCCGAAGTGCCGTTCTCGTTTTCTGCTGTTTTTGGTTTCAGTAAATCCTAGTAACGAAATATTCTCGGAATCGGACGAAATCAACGCCCGGGTTCCTATTTTTCCCGGAACCATCCGGAACACCCGAGAGCCGCCGGAGGGAAGCCCCGGGGGCCCCACACCACACCTCGGCGCGGCCGAGAGGGGGCCGCGCCGCCCTATGGTGTGGTGGCCCCGTGCCCCCTCCGAGGCTGCCCTTCCGCCTATTTAAAGCCTCCGTCGCGAAAACCCTATGACGTAGGACGAAACCCACAGAAACCTTCCAGAGCCGCCGCCATCGCGAAGCCAAGATCTGGGGGACAGGAGTCTCTGTTCCGGCACGCCGCCGGAACGGGGAAGTGCCCCCGGAAGGCTTCTCCATCGACACCGCTGCCATCTCCACCGCCATATTCATCACCGCTGCTGCTCCCATGAGGAGGGAGTAGTTCTCCATCGAGGCTCGGGGCTGTACCGGTAGCTATGTGGTTCATCTCTCTCCTATGTACTTCAATACAATAATCTCATGAGCTGCCTTACATGATTGAGATTCATATGATGATGCTTGTAATCTAGATGTCATTATGCTAGTCAAGTGAATTTTACTTATGTGATCTCCGGAGACTCCTTGTCCCACGTGTGTAAAGGTGACAAGTGTGTGCACCGTGTGGGTCTCTTAGGCTATATTTCACGAATACTTATTCACCGTTATGAAGAGCATAGTGAAGTGCTTATTTATATCTCTTTATGATTGCAATGTGTTTTGTATCACAATTTATCTATGTGCTACTCTAGTGATGTTATTAAAGTAGTTTTATTCCTCCCGCACGGTGTAATGGTGACGAGTGTGTGCATCCGTGTTAGTACTTGGCGTATGCTATGATTATGATCTCTTGTAGATTATGAAGTTAACTATTGCTATGATGGTATTGATGTGATCTATTCCTCCTACATAGTGTGAAGGTGGCAGTGTGCATACTATGTTAGTACTTGGTTTAGTCGAATTGATCTTTCATGCACTCTAAGGTTATTTAAATATGAACATTGAATTGTGGAGCTTGTTAACTCCGGCATTGAGGGTTCGTGTAATCCTACGCAATGTGTTCATCATCCAACAAGAGTGTAGAGTATGCATTTATCTATTCTGTTATGTGATCAATGTTGAGAGTGTCCACTAGTGAAAGTGTAATCCCTAGGCCTTGTTCCTAAATATCGCTATCGCTGCTTGTTTACTCGTTTTACTCGTGTTACTACTGCTGCGTTACTATCGCTACCATATTACCACCATCAACTACACGCCGTTACTACTGCTCATATTCATTCATACCACCTGTATTTCACTATCTCTTCGCCGAACTAGTGCACCTATTAGGTGTGTTGGGGACACAAGAGACTTCTTGCTTTGTGGTTGCGGGGTTGCATGAGAGGGATATCTTTGACCTCTTCCTCCCCGAGTTTGATAAACCTTGGGTGATTCACTTAAGGGAAACTTGTTGCTCGTTCTACAAACCTCTGCTCTTGGAGGCCCAACACCTGTCTACAAGAATAGAAGCTCCCGTAGACATCAAGCACTTTTCCGGCGCCGTTGCCGGGGAGGAAAGGTAAAAAGGCACTCATACTCCGGTTCCGGAGTAACAGTACTTTTCTCGGCGCCATTGTGTTTGTGCTCGAAGCTATTTCCTTTAGATCCCGCAATTGCATCTTTTTGTTTCTTGTTTACACTAGTTTGGCATAATGGACAACAATGAGCTTCTTATTCTATTTCCCGATTTAAAACATGGATTGTTTGATGCGAAAATTAAAAAACCTATGGAATCTTATTTGCATGCCTGGTAGTAATATTAGTATGAACGCTTTGAACACCATTGTTGATAATAATGTAGAAAGTTCTAAGCTTGGGGAAGCTGGTTTTCATGATCTTTTTAGTCCCCCAAGCATTGAGGAGAAAATTTTCTTTGATGATACTTTGCCTCCTATTTATGATGATTATAATGATAGTGGTCTTTTGGTGCCGCCTACTATGGAGAGTAAATTTTGTTGTGATTATACTATGCCTCCTACACTTGATGAGAATAATAATGATAGCTACTTTGTTGAATTTGCTCCCACTACAACTAATAAAATTGATTATGCTTATGTGGAGAGTAATAATTTTATGCATGAGACTCATGAAAATTGCTCTCTCGTAACAAGATTTAGTAAAGCAGGTTTAATTTCATAAAATTCTGCTGTAGAAGCAGGTGGAGCAATAGGAGTGCATATGAAATCATTATTATTTGTGCTAGTGAAGTCACACAACTTAGTGTTCTAAGGAGTATTCATTTTAGCAATAATAAAAATAAAGCAAAACCGAATTAAATAAAGTAAAACAAGTAACTAATTTTTTGTGTTTTTGATATAAAGAAAGCAAACAAGATAGGAAATAAAATAAAACAAGACAATAAACAAAGTAAAGAGATTGGGTGTGAGAGACTCCCTTGCAGCGTGTCTTGATCTCCCCGGCAACGGCGCCAGAAAAGTAGCTGCTTGTGACGGTAAAGCACATGTCCGTTGGGAACCCCAAAAGGAAGGTATGATGAGTACAGCAGCGAGTTTTCCCTCAGTAAGAAACCAAGGTTATCAAACAGTAGGAGATGAAGGCCACGTGAAGGTTGTTGGTGAAGGAGTGTAGTGCGGCGCAACACCAGGGATTCTGGCGCTAACGTGGAACCTGCACAACACAATCGAAATACTTTGCCCCAACTTAACAGTGAGGTTGTCAATCTCACCGGCTTGCTGAAAACAAAGGATTAAACGTATGGTGTGGAGAATGATGTTTGCTTGCAGTAAACAAAAGAGAACAATGATTGCAGTAGGTTGTATTTCAGATGTAAAAGAATGGACCGGGGTCCACAGTTCACTAGTGGTGTCTCTCCAATAAGATAAATAACATGTTGGGTGAACAAATTACAGTTAGGCAATTGACAAATAGAGAGGGCATAACAAGTGCACATACATATCATGATGACTACTATGAGATTTACTTAGGGCATTACGACAAAGAACATAGACCGCCATCCAACATGCATCTATGCCTAAAAAGTCCACCTTCGGGTTAGCATCCGCACCCCTTCCAGTATTAAGTTGCAAACAATAGACAATTGCATTAAGTATTGTGCGTAATGTAAACAATACAAATATCCTTAGACAAAGCATTGATGTTTTATCCCTAGTGGCAACAACACATCCACAACCTTAGAACTTTCTGCCACTGTCCCACATTCAATGGGGCATGAACCCACTATCTAGCTTAAATACTCCCTCTTGGAGTTACAAGTATCAACTTGGCCAGAGCCTCTACTAGCAACGGAGAGCATGCAATATCATAAACAACACATATATGATAGATCAATAATCAACTTGACATAGTATTCCATATTCATCGGATCCCAACAAACACAACATGTAGCATTACAAATAGATGATCTTGATCATGATAGGCAGCTCACAACATCTAAACATGATGGCATAATAGGAGAAGACAACCATCTAGCTACTTCTATGGACCCATAGTCCAAGGATGAACTACTCACACATCAGTCCGGAGGCGGGCTTGGTGATGTAGAGCCCTCCGGTGATGATTCCCCTCTCCGGCAGGGTGCCGGAGGTGATCTTCAGAACCCCCCGAGATGGGGTTGACGGCGGCGGCGTCTCTGGAACTTTTCTCGTATTTTGGCTCTCGGTGCTAGGGTTTTCCGATACGAAGGAATATATAGGCGAAGGGGCAGCGTCGGGGGAGTCCCGAGGTGGGCTCCCCACACCTGGGCGCGGGGGTGGGTGATACATCCCAAACGTATCTATAATTTCTTATGTTCCATGCTACTTTATTGATGATACTCACATGTTTTATACACATTATATGTCATTATTATGAATTTTCCGGCACTAACCTATTGACGAGATGCCGAAGAGCCAGTTGCCGTTTTCTGCTGTTTTTGGTTTCAGAAATCCTAGTAAGGAAATATTCTCGGAATTGGACGAAATCAACGCCCAGGGTCCTATTTTTCCACGAAGCTTCCAGAAGACCGAAGAGGATACGAAGTGGGGAGACGAGGCGGCGACACGCTAGGGCGGCGCGGCCTGGGCCCTGGCCGCGCGACCCTGTTGTGTGGGCCCCTCATGACGCCCCTCGACCCGCCCTTCCGCCTACTTAAAGCCTTCGTCGCGAAAACCCCAGTACTGAGAGCCACGATACGGAAAACCTTCCAGAGACGCCGCCGCCAATCCCATCTCGGGGGATTCAGGAGATCGCCTCCGGCACCCTGCCGGAGAGGGGAATCATCTCCCGGAGGTCTCTTCATTGCCATGATCGCCTCCGGATCGATGTGTGAATAGTCCACCGCTGGACTATGGGTCCATAGCAGTAGCTAGATGGTCGTCTTCTCCTAATTGTGCTATCATGTTAGATCTTGTGAGCTGCCTATCATGATCAAGATCATCTATTTGTAATGCTACATGTTGTGTTTGTTGGGATCCGATGAATATTGAATACTATGTCAAGTTGATTATCAATCTATCATATATGTTATTTATGTTCTTGCATGCTCTCCGTTGCTAGTAGAGGCTCTGGCCAATTTGATACTTGTGACTCCAAGAGGGAGTATTTATGCTCGATAGTGGGTTCATGCCTCCATTAAATGCGGGACGAGTGACGTAAAGTTCTAAGGTTGTGGATGTGCTTGTTGCTACTAGGGATAAAACATCGATGCTTTGTCTAAGGATATTTGTGTTGATTACATTACGCACCATACTTAATGCAATTGTCTGTTGTTTACAAATTAATACTGGAAGGGGTTCGGATGATAACCTGAAGGTGGACTTTTTAGGCATAGATCCATGCTGGATAGCGGTCTATGTACTTTGTCGTAATGCCCTGATTAAATCTCATAGCACTATTCTGCAACCGGTTGCAGAATAATATTCTGAGCACCGACTTGTACTTCCTTGGACACAAGGTTGTACTTCCCGGATAACAGGGTTCAACTTTCTGTCGAATTTACTTGAACTTCTCATTTTCTTCAGAGCTACTGATTCTACTTCGTGTTTCCCAACCATTTGTCGGAACTATGCAAATGATATACCGTTGGATAGGTAATGAAAAACCGCAACTTTTTCATGTTCACACTTTTCACAGATTTTGCACGGTTTAAATTTAATTTTGAAAATACGAAAACGCTTCTATATGGCCAGAAAACGAACTTTTAGTTAGGTTTTTGAGTCGCTTATCGAAACTGTGCAAATGATATATCGTTGGAAAGATAATGAAATTGCGCAACTTTTTCATGTTTTATGTTTTTTCAAAATCCTCGCAGTTTTTGAACAATTTTGAAAATACCGAAATTCGGACGTACTCAAAAAAAGAGCGGACAGTAATTTGGATGATTTGTTTCAACCGTATATCGGAATGATGCAAATGATATGGCGTTGGAAAGCTATGGACTAGGCGCAACTTTCTTATTACAATTGTTTTCTCCAATTCCTTACAGTTTAATAGAATAACACGAATTACTGTCCGCCTGTTTTATGTGACGGGCACCGAATGATTTTCCCCGCGATTTCCATGTGGTATATTTAAACAATGCAAATGATATACGGTTGGAAAGGTCTCAAAATGGCGCATCTTTTTCGTATCTACTATTTTTGCCAACTCCAAACTATTTGAAAGTAATTTTAGAAGTTTTAAAATCATGTTTCCGGTATATTTTGTGGGATAACAATTTGAATTTAATAGATTAGATCCATTTATTTGTTGTAAAATGTTGTAGGTAATAAAATTAGACATATACTCTACCATATAAAGCTTTTGGTGACAATGATTGAAGTGGTTGGTGATCAAATCGATGAGATTTGAATAATAGATTTCCGCCCCGTAAAAATAGAGCATTGAACTTCCTTCGACACGAATTTGCACTTCTAGGGAAATGCGGTTGTACTTCTCGATGTTGTTTCACGAAAGTGTTTAGTAAAATAACTATATGTTTCTCATACGGTGTTCGTTTGAACTTCCCATGACATGTCCTTGTACTATTTGGCCTTCGTGGTTGTACTTCCTGGAAATGTTTTGATACTAGTGTGTTTTACAAAAACTAGCACGTGTGCTTCAAAATGATAATGTTAGATTGTCCCTATATTCTATTTTAAGAGATTTTGCACTTCCCGGATCTTAATATTTGAACTTCACAATGTTGCTATGTGAACTTACGTGGGGGTATTTTCTTCATGTAATTACTGCTTGTACTTACTGTTGTCTCCGCCTGTACTTCTCAGAATCACTGCTCGTACTTCCTTGCAGATGACGGGATTATTTTGTTTTTTCTACATTTGGACTTTGTCGGGTTTCTTATACTTCCTATATTAAGTGGGTGTATTGCTCGTGTTGAATGGTTGTACTTCTCATTGTCAAGTATATGAACTTCTTTACGACTGATGGGATTATTATTGTTTTTTCCTATGTGAACTTAGGTGGGAGTATATTTCTTTGAACACTTTTATTCATGTAATTACCGCTTGTACTTCTTGTTGTCTCCGTCTGCACTTCTCGGAATCACTGCTCGTACTTCCTCGCAGATGACAGAATTATTTAGTTTTTTCTACATTTGAATTTTGTCGGTTTTCTTGTTCTTCCTATATTAAGTGGTTGTACTACTCGTGTCGAATGGTTGTACTTCTCGTTACCGCTTTTACATCAATCATGGGATTATTTTGGACACTTTGTACATCCCTAGTTACCGCTTGTACTTCGTGTAGTAGGCGCTTGTACTTCTCGGAAGCACTTCTTGTACTTCTCCGTGGATACTTGATTATTTTTTTTCTGCATTTGTTTTTAGTCAGTTTTCTCGTATTTCCTATCTTAACTGGGTGCACTGCTCGCACCGAATGGTTGTACTTCTCAGCCTCAAGTATTTGAACTTCCCTGCGGACGACGGGATTCTTTTTTTTTTTGTATATTTTGGTTTTCTTGTACTTCTCATATTAAGTGGGTGTCTTGGTCGTGCCGAATGGGTGTACCTCTCAGCGTTAAGTATTCCTCGACGTGTACTATGTCTTCTTCATGTTGATTTTTTTTATCTTCACTTTACGTTGCCCATGTAATTCCGGAGAGCGAAGTTGTGTACTTTCCGATATTGCCTTGTGTACTTCTTGGTGAATGTTTTTGTAATTACTTTCTGGTACATCCGAACAGGGTGTGTACTTCCCAGCTAGCGGGTTTGATCTTCCGGATATTTACTAAGTGTGCTTCTCGGCGGAACTTTTTTTAAGGATGTTTCAAACCAAATGGATAAATTTTTGTGATTTTATTTATGTTGTACTTCCCAAAACATTCATGGGGAAGTGCTCCAAGAAAAACAAGTGGGCAGAGAGTGCTCTTGAAGCCTCAAGGGGCGGTGGTGATTGAGATATTTCACTACCGCTGAGATTTATACTGCTTTGTTTGTGTATTTCTTTGTAAGTACCATTTTTGACTGTGCGTCTACACTTGTTTCTTCTTTTTTAAATACTTTGTAAGTACTGGTTTTGACTATGCGTCTGCACTTGTTCTTCTTTTTTAAATACCGAAATAGCAAAAGCAGAAAAATTGGATTAAATCTCATAAACATATGAGCGAACATGCACATGGCATTTTTTGTTCTTTTTACAGGCTACAATCATGTGGTGGAAAAACTCACCATAGCAAGTCAGAGAGTAGGAGGAAATGGCTGGCCAGCGCATTCACCGCCAAATCTAGCGAGCCGGCTGGGACGCTGCTGCATCGCTAGAGAAATAGCAAGATCAAAATAAAGAGCACCAAGCCAGCAACTGCGCTGGTCCAATACGTGCACTGCATGTAGCTAAACTGCTGTATTGCCGACTAATAACAATCATGTATACTGCCTTCAGAGACAGAGAAAAGACAGAGAAAAATGTCGACGTTTCCATTTCTGCTCTCGACACCTAGTTTCTGTTCTCACATACAAATTCAACAATGTAAGGCAGCGATACATGTTCACTGAAATTCAAAATCACCTACACTTCAATTCACCACCAATTGCACCGCATCTGTTAATAAATCTGTACTGCCGTGGATAAAAGCTTATGCTGCTACTCGAGCCAGAGAGCATGGGCAAGAGGTCCGCCGCTGTCGAGGAGGCTTGTCGAGCAGCACAGAGCCGATAGGGAAGTCGTCCTGTTCTGGAAGGCCGTAGTGAAGGGGGCCGGTGGCAAGGCTTGGGCCGTCGACGGTGAAGGTGGGCCGGTGCTGGTAGGAGCCAGCGGTCACGATTGTTGGGGAGGCGACGATGGTTGTGGAAGGGGAGGGGGTGGCGGTGGTTATTGGAGCAGGGGCGGCGATGGTTATTGGGGCAGGGGGCGGCGGCGGTTGCTCTAGGAGTCGGGTCGACGGGGGACCGCCCGGCGGCGGCGGGACGTCCATAAGGCGGCGGCGTTGGGGGCCTCTGGCTGCGGCGCACGCGGGGCCCTCTAGCTGCGGCGGCGTGGGGCCGTCTAGCTGCAGCAGCGGCGCGACGGGCCATCTGGCAGCAGCGGCGCGGCGGCAGCGCCCGGAGGCTGGAGGTGGAGGTGGGAAACGTGGGAGGTTGGGGATGAACGGGTTCGTTGCCTCTTTTTCCTCCAACGGCACCGTTTCAGGGAGGTATTTTGCACCCATATATGAAATTTGCTTTTGGTCGAACTATTTTTTTCTCCCTCGTCTCTATATAGGGCTAGACGGTGCTCAGAATTTTAGAATAGTAGAGTGTCACCCCATATATATACACTATTCTTCACGATTTAAGCTAGCATCAGTTTTATGTGCCTTCTTTGTGTTTTGTAAAACAAAATGCAAGCATACTTCAAATGAGAGAGAAACAAAATCGATTGAACTACTTGACAATTTTATTAATCTTTTTCAATTCCCGTCGGAATGTACTCACCTAACCGATATTAGGACCCAATCATCATGTCTGAAGTAGTTAGTCTAGTCCTGGGAGAGTGAGCATTCCTTCGTAATGCATTGACAAAGTGATTTTGCTTTATTGCACACTCCCATCTCACTGTGAGCCATTTCAGGTTCAGTGCCACAAACTAAATTTTTTTTGGAACAGAGAATAATTTTTATTTGTGTACTCTTCGATGGAATGTAAACTTTCTGAAAATTACTGTTTGTAATGCAGAAATTGAAAGATTACTCCCCGGCTGAGTGGGGAGGTTAAAGAATCAAAGAAGAAATGCTGGAGCAGGACACACTCGCCAAGGCTGCCTTTCAGCGCAAAACAGAAAATGGAAAATTTCTCCTTTGAGGCATAAACTCAAACAGCTGCAGAGTAGAAATACCTCCCTGTTTTAACCAGATTTGGAACTTACATTAAAAGGCTTGGAACGGGCACTAATCAACAAAATACTTAATTCCTGAGATAAAATACTTAATTCTCCGAATTTGTGTCCTCTCCAGAACCGAAAACACGCACTTGCGTTTCTTACCACCATGCGATTGAACTTTTTTGCTAAACTTGCTTGTACTGCCTAGCGCGAAAGAGAAAAAATTCAGAGAGCAGCAAGCAGACTTCTGAACTGCTTTGAAGAGCTGGAGGGTTTGGAAACTGAACTGCAATCTCAGATCATGTTAAGAAAAAGCAAAAGAAAGAAACGCATCAGCAGTATCACGCGAGAGAAGCAATTGCTCGTGCTTATTCCAGCTCGCGTTCACGTGCTCCTTGTCCAGCGACAGAATTCATTGGACCGGACTACCCGGCGGCGCCGCACGGGTAGTCGATCTGTGCGGCAGGTGGCACGCGAGTGTTTTTCCGAGAAAGGCTAGGCATAGATTAGCAGGTTAGCACGTCGCAGCTTTCTCTTGTCAGCCTAGAAGTGCACGGCGATACTGCTGTATGCATGCAGAGTCTCTTGTGACTGCAAGATAAAAACAAAACATCAAAAATATTCTCAGCCACGTATCTTTTACAGTACAAGGTATGGTTATCACCGTTTGCAACAGGTTGCAGCTCATGTCTTTTCTCGGTCATAGTGTTGGTGCACGAGTTAGTAATTTTTTCTCAGCATGTCTCCATAAACAAATCCGACCACAAAACGGCTGTTAGTAGCTTTCATGTTAATTAGGTTTTAGTTGCCAGATTACAAATTGCCAGGTTAATTATGCCTAGTTACTCAGATTTAGGTTATTTTTGCGAATTTCTAATTGTCCGGTTAATTATGCCTAGTTACTCATATTTAGTTGTTACTACTGTACTACCTGCCAGATTAATTAGACGTAAATGCCATATTAATTAGCCCCTAATACCAGAATTACCTGCCATGTTTAATTGTTACTAATTGACGCATTAATTAGTCATAGTTTCCATATTAATTACGCCCAATCACTAGATTCAACTGTTAATAATATGCTCGGGGCAATGGCTCGATGTGCTCGGCGGCGGCAGCCTCCAGCGCAGCTTCGTGATCGGCAGCGACGACGGCCTCCCAGCTGATGCGTTCTCACCGGCGGCGGGCTCCCGCGCGGCTCCTTTCTCGGCGGCGGCCGTACGGTGACGGCGGGCTCCCGCGCGGCTCCGTGCTCGGCGGCAGATGTGCGGCGAAGCCGGCTTCCCGTATTGCCTCGTGCTCGACGGCGGCCGTACTGCGACGGTAGGCTCCCGCGCAGCTCCGTGCTCGGCGGCGACGATGCGGCGACGGCGGCCCTCGTGCTCCGCGGCGGCTATGCGGCGACAACGGGCTCCCACGCGGCTCCCTGCTCGGCGGCCTCCTCCTCTTTTCCTCCCGGGGCTGCTCCTCATCGTAGTTTCACACGAAGACTATGTGTGTGGTCACGGGGAGACTTGGGATAAAGTGGAGGTGGCGCCGTGAGGATAAGATTTCATCATCCGCATTATTAGGGGAGGATGCCTTTTTTCCTAATAGTAGCCGCCGCACGGGAGCCACATCGATGCGGCGCTGATCTATAGATTTTCCCTTCATTTATTCGTTCCTTATGCTATGCACCTATAGAGGAGTTGCATCACTGGAACCAAAACGAATAGAAAATGGAGTGCTTGGGCTATGCGCGGAGCTTCCATCAGCGACCCTGCGATGAGTACATGGAGCTCACGATTGCAGTACAAGGAGCTCGCGTCGGCAGTGCAAGCATAACATTAGTGCAGTTCGAGTCTGCTCTAGCAATTCACTAATTTTTGTTGTATTACTAGACGTAATGCTCCTTGGATTTGGGGAAAAATCAAATTGATTCCAATCTCTCGGACATAACATCAAACATGTAGAGGGCACCAAATTTGTGAAATTGCTGAGGTAAGAAGTCCAGATCGTATCAGAATTAGCTATGAAGTTTCAGATTACTAGTTGGATCTTGATGAGAGATGGCCAACATCTGTCTAGGGCGGATGAGTCCCAGATTGAAAAAACGTGGCCAGCTCTCTCTCACCTGAAGAAGGCTGCTCGTCCTTGTCTCTCATCCGCACTTTCGGTCGCCTCCAGGGCTGCAATAGAAAAGGACGCCGCTCCCGGCCGTCGGCGCACCATGCGGGGCTGCCGGGCTGTCGCGGAAGCTCGATGCATCAAGGGAAAATTCACCCATGGGTGAGAGCCTAGACGGGATAGTTGATAGCCAGCGCAAAGGGGATTTCACCCATGGGTGCGTGCGGGGAAGGAGGTGGGAATTTCCGGTTTTGTCAGCTCGATCTGGGAAGGAGAAGCCCGGTCGGCTCGGGCTGGGAGCGGCGGAGAAAACAAGGCACGGCGGCGGGATGAGACAGGAGCCGCGGCGGGGGAAATCGGCACGGGAGCTAGGAGTCACGCCGGCGGGGGAAATCACCGTGGCGGCTGGGAGTCACGCCGGCGGCGTGCTCGCGTCGGCCGGACGGGAAGAAGGCTCAGTGAAGGCACGGGATGGGGGATGGGGGATGGGTTCCTTTTTCCCCATCGGTTCGATCCCCGACTTGTATTTTTCTGTACACAAGGTTGTACTTCCCGGATAACAGGGTTCAACTTTCTGTCGAACTTACCTGAACTTCCCGTTTTCTTCACATGTACTGATTATACCACAAGTTTCTCAACCATTTGTCGGAACTATGCAAATGATATACCGTTGGATAGATAATGAAAAACCGCAAGTTTTTCATGTTCACACTTTTCACAGATTTTGCATGGTTTAAATTTAATTTTGAAAATACGAAAACGCTTCTATATGGCCAGAAAACGAACTTTTAGTTCGATTTTCGAACCGCTTATCCAAACTGTGAAAATGATATACGGTTGGAAAGATAATGAAATTGCGCAACTTTTTCATGTTATAAGTTTTTTCAAAATCCTCACAGTTTTTGAACAATTTTGAAAATACCGAAATTCGGACGTACTCAAAAACGAGCGGACAGTAATTTGGATGAATTTTTTCAACCGTTTGTCGGAATGATGCAAATGATATGGCGTTGGAAAGCTATGGACTAGGCGCAACTTTCTTATTCCAATTATATTCTCTAATTCCTTACAGTTTGAGAGAATAACTCGAATTACTGTCCGCCCGGTTTATGTGACGGGCACCAAATGATTTCCCCGCGATTTCCATTCGGAATATTTAAACAATGGAAATGATATACGGTTGGAAAGCTGACAAAATGGCGCATATTTTTTGTATTTACCATTTTTGCCAAATCCGAACGATTTAAAACTAATTTTAGAAGTTTTGAAATCATGTTTCCGGTATATTTTGTGGGATAATGGTTTGAATTTGATGACTTAGATCCATTTATTTGTTGTAAATGTTGTAGGTAATGAAATTAGACATATACTCTACCATATAAAGCTTTTGGTGACAATGATTGAAGTGGTTGATGATCAAATCGACGAGATTTGCACAATAGATTTCCGCCCCGTAAAAACAGAGCGCTGAACTTCCCTCGACATGAACTTGTACTTATCAGGCAATGCGGTTGTACTTCTCGGTGCGGTTTCATGAAAGTGTTCAGTAAAACAGCTATAATTCCTGTATTTTCTTTGGACACCTTGTAGTTACTGTAATTACCGCCTGTACTTCATGTAGTCTATGCTTGTACTTCTCGAAATCACTGCTTGTACTTCCCCGCGGATGATGTAATCAGTTTGTTTTTTCGACATTTGGATTTTGCTAGTTTTCTTATACTTCCTATACTAAGTGTGTGTACTGCTTATGTCGAATGGTTGTACTTCTTGTATTCAAGTATTTGAGCTTCCTCACGGGGTTGTGGTATTATTTTGTTTTTTCTATATTTAGGTTTTGTCGGTTTTCTTGTACTTTCTATATTAAGTGGGTGTACTGCTTATCAGTGGCGGAGCGTGACCAAAGTCAGAGCAGGGGCAAAATTGAATCTTAAAAAAAAATTAAGCTATGCACCTAAAATTTGCTGCAATTTCACATTTTATTCGTACCAACAAGATATAATTTTAAATCTTAAAATGTACATAATTTCCTTATTTACACAGGAATAGACGTAACAAGAAGTGAAGAAAAAAATTGGCCAACATTCGCCGATATGGCCAGTAGTGATTTATTGATTATCATACAAGGATTTCTTTAAACTGATTAATATAAGATTTGGCATAGAGATTTCTTGTTTTATTTGCAAGAAAAAGAATATCTATCCACCGATGGCTATCAACGAACAGCATAAAAAATCAGTCATTGTCCGGAAGCTCCAAGGTAATAAAAAAGAACGTACTACCTCTGAACCCAGCATGACCCATCTCATCACACAGCAAACAATCATGAATGCACAGTGGAGGGCAAGTAAATGCGGGATGAGAATCCAGACGACTAGACCTATTTCTCTTTGCTTGGTTGCGCTTGACTGCACTTGACACTACGGAATTTGCTTAGAAAAATACAGGAGCCGCATTTGGAAGGGGGGGGTCGCAGCCCAGCTTCGCCTCCAAGGCGCTCCGCCAGTGCTGCTTATGTCGAATGGTTGTACTTCTCATAAACAAGTATTTGAACTTACTTGCATGGGCAAAGCGATTTTGCTTTATTGCACATTTGCATCGCATAGAGAGCCGTTTTAGGTTCAGTGCCACAAACTGAACAAGTAGGAATAAAAAATAATTTTTATTTGTGCTGTTTGATGGAATGTGAACTTTCTGAAAACTACTGCCTGTACTGCACTAAGGCCAGATACGTACTTGCTTAGTAGCGAGGGGAAAGAAGAAATGCTGGAGCATCGGTGCATACTCGGCAAATAGAGAAAAATCTCCTTCGAGGCATAAACTCAAACAGCTACACAGCGCAAATACCTCTATGTTTTAACCAGATTTAGAACTTACAGAGAAAGACTTGAAACGGGCACTAATATGAAAAGAAAAACAATCAAAGTATAGAACAAACGTCTGCTCCAGCTGCAGGCGTAGCGTAATGGCTCGATTCCTTTTTTCATGCATCAAATTGTTTTCTGCTTCACCTCGTGAACCACTGAAGTGCTGAACTGCTACTGTATGGACAAGCCGACAACAAAGAGAGATGCAAGGGAGGTCAGGTGCTCGCACATCCTTCTGAGAGCACTCACGCATGCGCGCAGGTGATGCAGCTTCAGAGCGGGGGTAGCGTCTGCGCGCTGGAGTAGGTGAGGCCGCCATGGCGGCTAGCGGCCGCGTGCGGGCTAAAAAGGTAGCCGCACAGTAGGGCTCTGGGCGGCAGCTTTTGGGGCTCTCCGGGAGGCGGCGCCGGGGTTATTCGGTGGCGACGCGGGGAGAGCTCAGGCCACGGCGCCGAGGGGCTTCAGGCAGCAGCGCAGGTGAGCTTCGGCCGGCGGCGCAGGGTGCTTCGAGCGGCGGCGATTGGGGGGCTTCACGGGAGTGGATGCTGCAAGGCCGGCGGCGCTAATCCAGGCCTGCGGCAGCCGGAGCAAGGCCGGTAGTGGGGGGCCTGGGTGGCGGCGGGGAGCATGGAGGAGGTCTTTTTGTGAGATGCAAGGAGGAGGTTGTGGTCGTGGGTGGTTGGATTGGGGACGATAGGGTGTGCGCAGGTCCGGTTTTTCCGCGGCCTTTTCTGGGTCGCGCCCCTTATAGATTCGGCTGGTGCTTCAGAATATTATTTTGGACGACCGGTTGCAAAATAGTTAACCCTATATATATATATATATATATATATATATATATATATATATATA
>NC_061509.1:71688630-71718979 GCF_022539505.1 Lolium rigidum
AATGTAATCAACAACTACATCCTTAGACATAGCATCAATGTTTTATCCCTAGTGGCAACAACGCAACACAACCTTAGAACTTTCCGTCACTCGTCCCGGGTGTCAATGCAGGCATGAACCCACTATCGAGCATAAGTACTCCCTCTTGGAGTTAAAAGCATCTACTTGGCCAGAGCATCTACTAATAACGGAGAGCATGCAAGATCTTAAACAACACATAAGCATAACCTTGATAATCAACATAACAAGTATTCTCTATTCATCGGATCCCAACAAACGCAACATATAGAATTACAGATAGATGATCTTGATCATGATAGGCAGCTCACAAGATCCGACAATGATAGCACAATGGGGAGAAGACAACCATCTAGCTACTGCTATGGACCCATAGTCCGGGGGTAGACTACTCACTCATCACTCCGGAGGCGACCATGGCGGTGTAGAGTCCTCCGGGAGATGATTCCCCTCTCCGGCGAGGGTGCCGGAGGCGATCTCCAGGATCCCCCGAGATGGGATCGGCGGCAGCGGCGTCTCAGTAAGGTTATCCGTATCGTGGTTCTCGTACTCGGGGGTTTCGTCACGGAGGCTTTAAGTAGGCGGAAGGGTAGGTCAAGAGGCGGCACGAGGGCCCCACACCACGGGGCCGCGCGGCCAAGGGGGGCCGCGCCGCCCTAGGGTGTGGCCCCCTCGTGGCCCCTCTTCGTCTCGTCTTCGGTCTTCGGAAGCTTCGTGTAAAAATAGGCCTCTCGGGCTTTTATTTCGTCCAATTCCGAGAATATTTCTTTACTAGGATTTCTGAAACCAAAAACAACAGAAAACAGCAACTGGCACTTCGGCATCTTGTTAATAGGTTAGTTCCAGAAAATGTACAAATATGACATAAAGTGTGCATAAAACATGTAGATAACATCAATAATGTGGCATGGAACACAAGAAATTATCGATACGTTGGAGACGTATCACACATACATATTATGATGAGTATAGTGAGATTTAATTGGGCATTACGACAAAGTACATAGACCGCCATCCAACTGCATCTATGCCTAAAAAGTCCACCTTCAGGTTATCATCCGAACCCCTCCAAGTATTAAGTTGCAAAGCAACAGACAATTGCATTAAGTATGGTGCGTAATGTAATCAACAACTACATCCTTAGACATAGCATCAATGTTTTATCCCTAGTGGCAACAAGACAACACAACCTTAGAACTTTTCGTCACTTGTCCCGGTGTCAATGCGAGCATGAACCCACTATCGAGCATAAGTACTCCCTCTTGGAGTTAAAAGCATCTACTTGGCCAGAGCATCTACTAATAACGGAGAGCATGCAAGATCATAAACAACACATAAGCATAACTTTGATAATCAACATAAAAAATATTCTCTATTCATCGGATCCCAACAAACGCAACATATAGAATTACATATAGATGATCTTGATCATGATAGGCAGCTCACAAGATCCGACAATGATAGCACAATGGGGAGAAGACAACCATCTAGCTACTCGCTATGGACCCATAGTCCAGGGGTAGACTACTCACTCATCACTCCGGAGGCGACCATGGCAGCGTAGAGTCCTCCGGGAGATGATTCCCCTCTCCGGCAGGGTGCCGGAGGCGATCTCCAGGATCCCCCGAGATGGGATCGGCGGTGACGGCGTCTCAGTAAGGTTTTCCGTATCGTGGCTCTCGGGATCGGGGGTTTCGTCACGGAGGCTTTAAGTAGGCGGAAGGGTAGGTCAAGAGGCGGCACGAGGGCCCCACACCACAGGGCCGCGCGGCCAAGGGGGGGCGCGCCGCCCTAGGGTGTGGCCCCCTCGTGGCCCCTTTTCGTCTCGTCTTCGGTCTTCTGGAAGCTTCGTGTAAAAATAGGCCTCTGGGCTTTTATTTCGTCCAATTCCGAGAATATTTCTTTACTAGGATTTCTGAAACCAAAAACAGCAGAAAACAAGAATCGGCACTTCGGCATCTTGTTAATAGGTTAGTTCCGGAAAATGCACGAATATGACATAAAGTGTGCATAAAACATGTAGATAACATCAATAATGTGGCATGGAACACAAGAAATTATCGATACGTTGGAGACGTATCGGCATCCCCAAGCTTAGTTCTCGCTCGTCCCGAGCAGGTAAAACGATAATAAAGATAATTTCGGAGTGACATGCCATCATAATCTTGATCATACTATTTGTAAAGCATATGTAAAGAATGCAGCGATCAAAACAATGTGTATGACATGAGTAAACAAGTGAATCATAAAGCAAAGACTTTTCATGAATAGCACTTCAAGACAAGCATCAATAAGTCTTGCATAAGAGTTAACTCATAAAGCAATAATTCAAAGTAAAGGTATTGACGCAACACAAAAGAAGATTAAGTTTCAGCGGTTGCTTTCAACTTGTAACATGTATATCTCATGGATATTGTCAACATAGAGTAATATAATAAGTGCAATAAGCAAGTATGTAGGAATCAATGCACAGTTCACACAAGTGTTTGCTTCTTGAGGTGGATAGAAATAGGTGAACTGACTCAACATTGAAAGTAAAAGAATGGTCCTCATAGAGGAAAAGCATCGATTGCTATATTTGTGCTAGAGCTTTGATTTTGAAGACATGAAACAATTTTGTCAACGGTAGTAATAAAGCATATGCATCATGTAAATTATATCTTATAAGTTGCAAGCCTCATGCATAGTGTACTAATAGTGCTCGCACCTTGTCCTAATTAGCTTGGACTACCCGGATTATCACCGCAATACATATGCTTTAACCAAGTTTCACAAAGGGGTACCTCTATGCCGCTCGTACAAAGGTCTAAGGAGAAAGCTCGCATTTGGATTTCTCGCTTTTGATTATTCTCAACTTAGACATCCATACCGGGACAACATAGACAACGTGATAATGGACTCCTCTTTTAATGCTTAAGCATTTGACAACAATTAATTCTTTTCTCATTAGAGATTTGAGGATGTTTGTCCAAAACTGAAACTTCCACCATGGATCATGGCTTTAGTTAGCGGCCCAATGCTCTTCTCTCACAATATGCATGCTCAAACCATTCAACTCAGTGTAGATCGCCCTTACTTCAGACAAGACGAACATGCATAGCAACTCACATGAAATTCAACAATTGAGTTGATGGCGTTCCCCAGTAAACATGGTTATCGCACAACAAGCAACTTAATAAGAGATAAAGTGCATAATTACATATTCAATACCACAATAGTTTTTAAGCTATTTGTCCCATGAGCTATATATTGCAAAGGTGAATGATGGAATTTTAAAGGTAGCACTCAAGCAATTTACTTTGGAATGGCGGGAAAATACCATGTAGTAGGTAGGTATGGTGGACACAAATGGCATAGTGGTTGGCTCAAGTATTTTGGATGCATGAGAGGTATTCCCTCTCGATACAAGGTTTAGGCTAGCAAGGCTATTTGAAACAAACACAAGGATGAACCGGTGCAACAAAACTCACATAAAAGACATATTGTAAACATTATAAGACTCTACACCGTCTTCCTTGTTGTTCAAACTCAATACTAGAAATTATCTAGACCTTTGAGAAACCAAATATGCAAACCAAATTTTAGCATGCTCTATGTATTTCTTCATTAATGGGTGCAAAGCATATGATGCAAGAGCTTAAACATGAGCACAACAATTGCCAAGTATCACATTACCCAAGACATTTTTAGCAATTACTACATGTATCATTTTCCAATTCCAACCATATAACAATTTAACGAAGGAGAAACTTCGCCATGAATACTATGAGTAGAAACCAAGGACATATTTGTCCATATGCTACAGCGGAGTGTGTATCTCTCCCATAAAGTGAATGCTAGGATCCATTTTATTCAAACAAAACAAAAACAAAAACAAACCGACGCTCCAAGAAAAAGCACATAAGATGTGGCCGAATAAAAATGTAGTTTCGGGGAGGAACCCGATAATTTGTCGATGAAGAAGGGGATGCCTTGGGCATCCCCAAGCTTAGACGCTTGAGTCTTCTTGATATATGCAGGGGTGAACCACGGGTGCATCCCCAAGCTTAGAGCTTTCACTCTCCTTGATCATGTTGCATCATACTCCTCTCTTGACCCTTGAAAACTTCCCCCACACCAAACTCGAAACAACTCATTAGAGGGTTAGTGCACAATATAAATTGACATATTCAGAGGTGACACAATCATTCTTAACACTTCTGGACATTGCATTATGCTACTGGACATTAGTGGATCAAAGAAATTCATCCAACATAGCGAAAGAGGCAATGCGAAATAAAAGGCAGAATCTGTCAAAACAGAACAGTTCGTATTGACGAATTTTAAAATGGCACCAGACTTGCTCAAACGAAAATGCTCAAATTGAATGAAAGTTGCGTACATATCTCAGGATCATGCTCGTAAATTGGCGTAATTTTCTGAGTTACCTACAGGGAGATAGACCCAGATTCGTGACAGCAAAGAAATCTGGAACTGCGCAGTAATCCAAATCTAGTACTTACTTTTCTATCAACGGCTTAACTTGGCACAACAAAACTCAAAACTAAGATAAGAAGAGGTTGCTACAGTAGTAAACAACTTCCAAGACACAAAATAAAAACAAAGTACTGTAGGTAAAAACATGGGTTGTCTCCCATAAGCGCTTTTCTTTAACGCCTTTCAGCTAGGCGCAGAAAGTGTGTATTAAGTATTATCGAAGGGTGGTACTTCTACAGCGGGATGTGGAGTTTTCTCAACTATGCATACTATCTTTTCTATGTGAGTTTCAGAGGCCCCCTTTTCATTAGTCTTGGGTTTGCTACTCTCATCAAACAAATCTTTAGGAACAATCCAATCAAAATTCTTTTCTAGTGCCTCACACATTCCCAAGAGCTTGCAAGGTATTGATGTTTTAATATCCCCCTCATAATTAACTTCATTAGTGTACTTTTGTCTATCCTTTTCCATCTTCTCAAGGGTACTAGCAAAGTTGGTATAAGAGCCTAGCATATTATATTTAGTGAAGACTTTTCTAGCTTCTCTCGCTATTCCTCCAAATTCTTTAAGAAGGGTTTCTAGTACAAAATCTTTCTTTTCTCCTTCTTCCATATTACTGAGTGTAAGAAACATATGCTGAATCACAGGATTAAGATTAACAAATCTGGCCTCTAACGCGTGTACTAAAGAAGCAACAGCAATTTCATAAGTGGGGGCAAGTTCTACCAGGTGTCTATCTTCAAAATCTTCGACCGTACTAATATGAGTGAAAAAATCTTCTATATTGTCTTTCCCAAGGATAGACCCTCGGCCTACCGGTACATCTTTAAGAACAAACTTAGGAGGAAACATGATGAAATAAGTAAAGTAAATGCTAGTAACTAATTTTTTTGTGTTTTCAATATAGCAAACAAGATAGCAAATAAAGTAAAACTAGCAACTAATTTTTTTTGTATTTTGATTTAGTGCAGCAAACAAAGTAGTAAGTAAAACTAAGCAAGACAAAAACAAAGTAAAGAGATTGAGAAGTGGAGACTCCCTTGCAGCGTGTCTTGATCTCCCGGCAACGGCGCCGTAAAAGAGCTTGATGGCGTGTATTTCACACGTTCGTTGGGCAACCCCAAGAGGAAGGTATGATGCGCACAGCAGCAAGTTTTCCCTCGTAAAGAAACCAAGGTTTATCGAACCAGGAGGAGCCAAGAAGCACGTTGAAGGTTGATGGCGGCGAGATGTAGTGCGGCGCAACACCGTGGATTCCGGCGCCAACGTGGAACCCGCACAACACAACCAAAGTACTTTGCCCCAACGAAACGAGTGAGGTTGTCAATCTCACCGGCTTGTCGTAACAAAGGATTAACCGTATTGTGTGGAAGATGATTGTTTGCAGAGAAAACAGTAAAAACAAGTATTGCAGTAGATTGTATTTCAAGAAAGAGAATTGGACCGGGGTCCACAGCTCACTAGAGGTGTCTCTCCCATAAGACAAACAGAGCATGTTGGGTGAACAAATTACAGCTGGGCAATTGACAAATAAAGAGAGCATGACAATGCACATACATATTATGATGAGTATAGTGAGATTTAATTGGGCATTACGACAAAGTACATAGACCGCCATCCAACCGCATCTATGCCTAAAAAGTCCACCTTCGGGTTATCATCCGAACCCCTCCAGTATTAAGTTGCAAAGCAACAGACAATTGCATTAAGTATGGTGCGTAATGTAATCAACAACTACATCCTTAGACATAGCATCAATGTTTTATCCCTAGTGGCAACAAGCACAACACAACCTTAGAACTTTCTGTCACTCGTCCCAGGTGTCAATGCGAGCATGAACCCACTATCGAGCATAAGTACTCCCTCTTGGAGTTAAAAGCATCTACTTGGCCGAGCATCTACTAATAACGGAGAGCATGCAAGATCATAAACAACACATAAGCATAACTTTGATAATCAACATAACAAATATTCTCTATTCATCGGATCCCAACAAACGCAACATATAGAATTACATATAGATGATCTTGATCATGATAGGCAGCTCACAAGATCCGACAATGATAGCACAATGGGGAGAAGACAACCATCTAGCTACTGCTATGGACCCATAGTCCAGGGGTAGACTACTCACTCATCACTCCGGAGGCGACCATGGCGGCGTAGAGTCCTCCGGAGATGATTCCCCTCTCCGAGCGAGGTGCCGGAGGCGATCTCCAGGATCCCCGAGATGGGATCGGCGGTGACGGCGTCTCGATAGGTTTTCCGTATCGTGGCTCTCGGTACCGGGGGTTTCGTCACGGAGGCTTTAAGTAGGCGGAAGGGTAGGTCAAGAGGCGGCACGAGGGCCCCACACCACGGAGCCGCGCGGCCAAGGGGGGCCGCGCCGCCCTAGGGTGTGGCCCCCTCGTGGCCCCTCTTCGTCTCGTCTTCGGTCTTCCGGAAGCTTCGTGAGAAAATAGGCCTCTGGGCTTTTATTTCGTCCAATTCCGAGAATATTTCTTTACTAGGATTTCGAAACCAAAAACAGCAGAAAACAAGAATCGGCACTTCGGCATCTTGTTAATAGGTTAGTTCCAGAAAATGCACGAATATGACATAAAGTGTGCATAAAACATGTAGATAACATCAATAATGTGGCATGGAACACAAGAAATTATCGATACGTTGGAGACGTATCATTGGAGCATGCATATTGTTAGAGAAGAACATTGGGCTGCTAACTAAAACCATGAATCATGGTGGAAGTTTCAGTTTTGGACATATATCCTCAATCTCATATGAGAATAATAATTGTTGCCACATGCTTATGCATTAAAGAGGAGTCCATTATCACGTTGTCCATGTTGTCCCGGTATGGATGTCTAAGTTGAGAATAATCAAAAGCGAGAAATCCAAAATCCGAGCTTTCTCCTTAGACCTTTGTACAGGCGGCATGGAGGTACCCCATTGTGACACTTGGTTAAAACATGTGCATTGCAAAGATCCGGTAGTCCAAGCTAATTAGGACAAGGTGCGGGCACTATTGGTATACTATGCATGAGGCTTGCAACTTGTAAGATATAACTTTCATAATTCATATGCTTTATTACTACCGTTGACAAAATTGTTTCATGTTTTCAAAATAAAAGCTCTAGCACAAATATAGCAATCGATGCTTTCCTCTTTGAAGGACCATTCTTTTACTTTTATGTTGAGACAGTTCACCTATCTCTCTCCACCTCAAGAAGCAAACACTTGTGTGAACTGTGCATTGATTCCTACATACTTGCATATTGCACTTGTTATATTACTCTATGTTGACAATTATCCATGAGATATACATGTTACAAGTTGAAAGCAACCGCTGAAACTTAATCTTCCTTTGTGTTGCTTCAATACCTTTACTTTGATTTATTGCTTTATGAGTTAACCCTTATGCAAGACTTATTAATGCTTGTCTTGAAGTACTATTAAATGAAAAGTCTTTGCTTTATGATTCACTTGTTTACTCATGTCATTACCATTGTTTTGATCGCTGCATTCACTACATATGTTTACAAATAGTATGATCAAGGTTATGATGGCATGTCACTTCAGAAATTATCTTTGTTATCGTTTTACTCGCTCGGGACGAGCAGAACTAAGCTTGGGGATGCTTGATACGTCTCCGACGTATCGATAATTTCTTATGTTCTATGCCATATTATTGATGATACCTACATGTTTTATGCACACTTTATGTCATATTCGTGCATTTTCTCGGAACTAACCTATTAACAAGATGCCGAAGTGCCGATTCTTTGTTTTCGCTGTTTTTGGTTTCGAAATCCTAGTAATGAAATATTCTCTGAATTGGACGAAATCAAGACCCGGGGCCCTATTTTGCCACGAACCTTCCGGAAGACCGAAAAGGATACGAAGTGGGGCCACGAGGGGCTGCCACCATAGGGCGGCGCGGCCCAGCCCTTGGCCGCGCCGACCTGTGGTGTGGGGCCCCCGTGTGGCCCCCCACGTCGCCCTTCCGCCTACTTAAAGCCTTCGTCGCGAAACCCCTGATGCAAAAAAAAACCACGATACGGAAAACCTTACTGAGACGCCGCCGATCCCATCTCGGGGGATTCTGGAGATCTCCTCCGGCACCCTGCCGGAGAGGGGATTCATCTCCCGGAGGACTCTACACCGCCATGGTCGCTCTCGGAGTGATGAGTGAGTAGTTCACCCTTGGACTATGTGTCCATAGCAGTAGCTAGATGGTTGTCTTCTCCTCATTGTGCTTCATTGTTGGATCTTGTGAGCTGCCTAACATGATCAAGATCATCTATCTGTAATACTCTATGTTGTGTTTGTCGGGATCCGATGGATAGAGAATACCATGTTATGTTAATTATCAAGTTATTACATATGTGTTGTTTATGATCTTGCATGCTCTCCGTTACTAGTAGAGGCTCGGCCAAGTTTTTGCTTTTAACTCCAAGAGGGAGTATTTATGCTCGATAGTGGGTTCATGCCCGCATTGACACCGGGACAATGCGATGAAAGTTCTAAGGTTGTGTTGTGTCGTTGCCACTAGGGATAAAACATTGGCGCTATGTCCGAGGATGTAGTTGTTGATTACATTACGCACCATACTTAATGCAATTGTATGTTGCTTTGCAACTTAATACCGGAGGGGGTTCGGATGATAACCTCGAAGGTGGACTTTTTAGGCATAGATGCGGTTGGATGGCGGTCTATGTACTTTGTCGTAATGCCCAATTAAATCTCACTCGTACTTATCATGACATGTATGTGCATTGTTATGCCCTCTCTATTTGTCAATTGCCCGACTGTAATTTGTTCACCCAACATGCTTTTATCTTATGGGAGAGACACCTCTAGTGAACTCGTGGACCCCGGTCCATTCTTTAATACTCGAAATACAAATCTGTTGCAATACTTGTTTTATTGTTTTCTCTGCAAACAATCATCTTCCACACAATACGGTTAATCCTTTGTTACAGCAAGCCGGTGAGATTGACAACCTCACTGTTTCGTTGGGGCAAAGTACTTTGGTTGTGTTGTGCGGGTTCCACGTTGGCGCCGGAATCCCCGGTGTTGCGCCGCACTACATCCCGCCGCCATCAACCTTCAACGTGCTTCTTGGCTCCTACTCGGTTCGATAAACCTTGGTTTCTTATCGAGGGAAACTTGCTGCTGTACGCATCACACCTTCCACTTGGGGTTCCCAACGGGCGTGTGCTTTACGCGTCATCAAGCTAAATTTCTGGCGCCGTTGCCGGGGAACTGAAGAAAAGAAGACTTCTAACTCCCACGTCAACTACACGCCAGCAACCACCAAGACACAAAGTCGTCTAGGTACAACCTTTGGGTATCACTTTCAGTTCCACGAAATATTCGTGGAAAGCTGAAACCAACGAACCAAATGCAATGGCAAGAATAGAAGTGCTCAAGTTCTTCTCTCCTAAATCGCACCGCAAATATGAGAAGGAGAAGACCAATACATAAGCAAAAAATCAAACTGTTATGTGTTAACAACACCAGGACCACGAGTTTTAACCATTATATGCGGTAGTACGAGCCGGGCCAAATTGGTCGGCCAACAACTAGCCCAATGGTTGACGTGCGGTAGTTCCAGATATTTGGTTTGCTACTACAAGACCACTAGTGGGCATAGTGTTACCCCTTAGGAAGTATATTGTGACTCAAAACCCTGAAATGATAGGTTGGTACTACACGCGACCATGGCCCATCACAAAGGGGGCGGTACTACCAACCAGAGGGAGGAGAACTTTTGGTAAAATAATAAGGTTCTGAAAAACAAAATTCCAGAGCTTGGAAACTTTGATTAAGATGAAACCAATTTTACTAGAATCAACAAGGGGGAAATACCAAGTATATGGAGGTGTGAAACCTCCCTCAACAAAGAACTAGTAAAGACTCCAACATAAAAAATGTAACAAGATGTTCATACAAAATCCGTTTTTGATGAACTAGAGCTTGTTATGAAAATTACCAATAACTTTAAATCCTCACATGGATGAAAGCCAAATAACAACCAAGAAATAGAATTCCAATGATGCAAAGGTTTAAGCTATCTCCGAATGATGTGGTGAAGTTACTCTTGATAGTACGATTATCAAACCTATAACCTAGTCTCCCAATTAACAACATGAGACCGGAAAAAACAGAAAACCCATGAAGATCAAGCATTTGCCTTAGCATTCCACTTGAGCTTGATGATGACAAATTTTCCACCTCGATATGGAATGCCTTTCTCGATTGTGCTTGTTTGGTGAAGTCTTGCTAATTGCTCTTCCATACCCTACTATGTGAAGCCTCTTCTTAGGCACATCTTCCCATGTCCATTAACCCCAAATGGGTGTCAATCATCAAGCATATGAACTCTTCAATATGTCTCATCTTGATCTTGACGTTTTTCTTGATGAACCTTGAATCATTTCTTCTTTCTTCATATATAATGATGATGTTTTGAAGATATCCATGAATGCTCACACAATCTTCTTCTTCAATACATGTTCCTGGTAGGGATCAACCGTCACATGACCATTTTTCGGACAACACCATTAACATCTTGGTCATCATTTAGTTGTCTATGGAAAAACCCTTCAAGTATAACTCAATACAAACATTAGTCCATAGCATTTATAATCATTAATTAACAAAACCACACATGGTGGATCCATGCCCTTTCAATTGGTTTTTCATTTTAGGAATGTACTATTGCATGAAGTGACTTGAGCTTCCTAAAAGTATGGTGTATTTCTCCATTTTTTGGTTTCGAACGTGCGATTTTTCTGATTTATCATGTCGGTAAGAATAGACTATACGTGGAGTTTTTTTGTGATGTTGGATAGATGTAGTGTTCTGGGTCGTTTTGCACTGGTACTGTTGTTGGTGTGACACAATAGTTTGTCTTAGTTTTTCTCTATGTGTGATGTGTGATGTGTTTTGTGCTTTAACTATCATGTGAACTATGTTGAGACCGACACTCTAATGAAATTTTTCACCGACTTGCGATATATTAGTACAAGTTGGTCTTCATAGAGCCCGGACGATGTTGCATTGGTACTAGTAGCACATATGCTATTTTATCATGCACATGTCCTCCATCGGAAAATAGACCAAGTAGTTTTCAAGCATCATTTCGGCGATGGAGCGAAAGGAAGGGGCATAGAAAGACAACAAGCAGAGAGATATCGACCAAGCGAGCGAGGGAGTGAGCAACAAACAACTTTTACCATTAATATCTTGTTGTACTACAATATTTTCTTCTATAGACTAGTACTAAAACGACAAAAACACAGGGAACATGAGGCAAACGAACACATGTCATGGTGGTTGGTCGCGGAATTGATGTCTTGTCCACTCGAGTTCTAGTTATGTTGCACGGTGTGGCTTATTAGGCATGTTACACTAGTTTTATTGGCGTGACTAGTCATTTGATCCACATGCCCATTAAACTACAGTAACATGCCTAATAAGTTTTTATTTCACATGTTGCACTAGTTTAAGTATTTTCTGTTTCGCGAAAAAGATAACAATGCAAACTAAGGCATAACCTAGTGGTTGGAAGGGTTGATGCCATGCCACCCACTTGAGTTGGGATCCTATCCCCTTTCCTTCTATGTTGAGAACTCATTACGTAAGGATAGACAACTTTCATGTGCATTACTTAAAACATGTAATTTAAATTTACTATTAAACTATTTCATTTTTTGTTGATTTATTATACATAGTCTTGGAAATATATGTGAGACAAAGATTTTTTTTTATTTTTTTCTAAAAAAATATAATAAGTGATGTAAATCACGTGCAGTTAATACAATACTATGCACATTGTTGGTTGATTTTCTAAAAAAAGAGCTGTTGGGTAGGAGTGAATAATTAATTTATTGGACAACTTGTTGACAATTTAAAAAATTGCCAACAAGTCGTCACTAAATTGACTATTTTATCATGTCCAATAACCCCAAAGTTGCATGCAGTAAGAGGGATGAGAAGGCATCAATCTCTTCACACAGTAGCACATGTCCTAGTTTGTGATTATCTATTTCCATAAATATATATGTGAAATAATAGAATTAAGATATGTTACTTGTGATTCGTATTTGAATAAATGACATATTTCAATATCTCAATATGTCACACTATAATATAATATATTATTATATTATCATAATATATATTCGTCTCTAGAAAAAGGTGAGATGCTTATTTTAGCACGGAGGGAGTAGACCATAACACCGTCGCCGTTCCAATATGGAGCAAGCACCAAACACATGTTTCACCAAACACTCGATCATATTGGGGTAAAATGGCAGTTGGAGTAAACATTGAACAAATGTTTCACCAAATCAATCGATCATTTTAGGGTGTAATGTCTAGATACATCTAAAATATATTTTTATGGGAGGGAGTACCATTTTTTTTTGTATATAACGTTTGTGCTGACTTTATCAATCTTTAGACACGCCGGATTAGTTTTTTAGAATCAGTCTTCTAGAGATTCTCATATGAATATGATATATATGCGTGCATTCATAAGAGTGAGTGTATGTATGTATGAATAAGCCATGGTTGTACGGTGTGGCTGTCACACTGGCGGATGGGGTCGACCTAGGTCATGACGAGAAACCACACCCACCACGACTTGTGAAGGACCGGACCCGCACGGTCGCACCCCTACACAAATTTGGATCCAAACCGCAAGTTCGGTTCCCATCCCCTTTGAGACCCCACGTTCGCTCTCCTTTACAAGCGCGGCTACTCCTCCTTCTCGGCCAGTGTCTGCCTGGTGCGAGCCAACGGAGGCGTCTCCCCCCTCCCCGTGAGATTGCGAGCGCAAACCCTCCCTCCCCCTCCACCTCGTCGCCACCGCCCCCTGCCATTCCCCGGAGCCCCGCGTCCCGGCGTCCCTCCCACCGCCCCCGCCGCCGATCAGGTACGCGCCGCCTCCTCTCCCCGCCGTTACGGCCACAAAAACCCTAATTATTTCCTCGACAACGCCCCCCAAAGAAAACCCTAATCATCCGGCTCATGTGGTTAGTGGCGGCGCGGTACTGCTGCCCGCGTACGATGATGAGCCGGGAGCCCTTCGTTCAATGGAACCCTGCCGTGGCGGCGAACCTGGGCTGGGCTGGGGGGAGGGGGAGGGGCGAAATTGACGTGCGATTTGTGGCCATGAACTCGGGCAGAGATGCGTGCCGTGCAGATTTACTTTTACCCTTTCTCTTATATATACGGACAAAAGGGGGGTTCCTACCTAGGGGTGATGAGTGCCTTTGTTCGCTTCAAGATTGGATCATTTCCCTAGTAGTATTTCGTTTTCGGTTTGATGTTTTGTTCCTCTGCCGATGTGGTTGGGAAGGAACGGAAGCAGTTCCTGTGACTACCCTAATCGATAAGATCAAATACCTATCTTGTTTCTCGCATGCACTGATTTTGAACATGCCATTCTTGTTGGAAAGCATATGTGTCTTGGTTTTTCCTGTCTCCTTTTCCTGAATTTATTTATTTACAACATGCACACTAATTTGTGGATCTAGAATGCTCATGGTTATATCCAATGCAAAAAAAACATGGATGACATGTATGTGCTCCATCTTTTGGGTGATAATAAGTAGCTATGCATTTCGTTTCGGGTGCTAACAGCCTTTCCATGTCAAAACTAATGCTAAAGCAACTTTTTTCACCTGAGATGATTTCGTCTCTTAGCGAGGCAGCAAGTGCTTGTTTTTTTGTTCTCTTGTTGCTTTTTATATACCAAAAAGACGCCTTCTGTCATTTTGTTATCGAATATACTTATCATATTTCTGAACCATAGTTCCTTGTATATTCCCTGCAGGTTGACAAGTTAGTTTGTTTGGTGTACTGCTCTTTAAGTAGTACTGATATCCTCCATACTGTTGGCGGGAAGTCATGTTGCTGGGACTTCTTACCTGAAAGTGATCAGGAGTTTGGACATCCATTTCCGACTCTTGTTGTCATGGAGTGCAACAAGGATGAAGCTCTTAGAGCGAAAGCTCTGGCTGAAAGGAAAATGCTGGAGAAGGATTTTGTTGCTGCAAGGAAAATGATTAACAAGGCGCAGCAACTTTACTCCGAGGTTGACAATGTCTCGCAGATGCTAACGGTCTGTGATGTTCACTGCGCTGCTGGAACCAAGGTTAATGGAGAGACTGACTGGTACGGAATACTTCAGCTACCAGTTTTCACGACTGATGACACGCTAATAAAGAAGCAGTACCGTAAGCTTGCCCTTTTGCTACATCCCGACAAGAACAAGTTTGCAGGTGCAGAGGCAGCATTCAAGTTAGTGGGGGAAGCAAACATGACGCTTACAGACGTCTCCAAACGGTCTGCCTATGACATGAAAAGGAGAGCCTCAGTCAGAGTTTCTGCAGCAAGGCCATCCCCTTATCAGCAGGCAAGGAGAGCTGCTCCTGTTAGACCTGTGAATCTTCAGCAGCCCACAAATCCTGCTGGGCCGGCAACGTTTTGGACCATCTGTTCAAACTGTGGCATGAGATATCAGTACTACACTACATTGTTGAAGAAAGCTATCCGCTGTCAGTCTTGCATGAAGCCTTTTATTGCACATGATTTAAACAATCAACCTGTTCCTCCTGCGGCAAATCAACAGCCTGCTGGGGTGAACAGAGGCGCAGGAGCACCTTCTGGGGTAAATCAACAGTCTGCTGGGGTGAACAGAAGTGCAGGAGCACCACAGAATTTCCCAGGTCCACAGATAAATGTCCCAGGTCAGCAAGCTCGGAATTATGCCACTCAAGGGGTTCGTGCTAACTATGGATCTCGTAATGCAACTGCAAATACAAAGAGGGGGGGAGATGGTAATAGAGCTAGTGCTGCAGGTGAGCCAAAAGAGAATACAAGATTCGCTCGGACTTCGAAAGGCCCATCAACTTCAGGACTGAAAAGGAGCAGGAGATCCATGGTTGAATCGAGTGATTCGGAGAGCACCAGTGATAGTGATGAAGAGATCACTGTAAATGGCGCTGCTGCAAATAATGCAAACCCTAGTGAACACAGCCGCAGGTCAGTCAGGCAGAAGCAAGAAGTTAAGTATAAAGAAGAGAGTGATGATGAATATGCTGATGATGATGATGGTAATGACAACGATGCTGTCGATTCTTCCAATTTCAAAAGGTTAAGGAAGGGTGGTATGTCTAATGGTGATGATCAAAGCAATGAAACCAAGATGAATGGAGATGGAACTGGACACAATGGTTCAGCAAAGGGGCTTAATCATTCTGTCAGCAGCAATGGTCTGGACCCAAACCTTGATGCTTCAGATGAGGACAAATTTAGCTGTGTGGATCCTGAATTTTTTAACTTTGAACAACTTCGAGATGTAAGTCAGTTCAGAGCCAACCAGATCTGGGCTGTCTATGATAGTCAAGGTTGTATGCCAAGATTTTATGCCCGAATTAAAACAGTAAAAATGGCCCCGAAGTTTGTTGTACACTTCGTTTGGCTGGAATTTGAGCCCACAAATAAAGCAGAGGAGGAATGGTCTAATGGGGAACTGCCTGTTGCTTGTGGACGTTTTAAGTATGGAGAATCAGGAACAGCTAAAGAAACTAATATGTTCTCTCATACTATGTACTGTGTGAAAAGCAAGACAGCAAGCACGTTTGAAATGTATCCTAGGAAAGGTGAAGTTTGGGCCCTTTTCAAGGGATGGGACATTGGTTGGAGTTCTGATGCAGACAACCACGCAGACTTTGAGTATGAAGTTGTTCAAGTTGTCTCTGATTTGACGGCAGGCACTGGCATTGTTGCCATGCCACTTGTAAAAATAAAAGGCTTTATTAGCTTATTTATGCAGTCAAAAGAGGCAACTCCGTACGTGATACCTCAGGATAACACACTGAGGTTTTCACATCTTGTCCCTCATCATATAATGTGTGGGACTGAAAGAGAGGGCATTCCAGATGGGGCTCTTGAACTTGATCCTGCAGCGCTTCCCCTTAACTTGGAAGAGGCTTTTGCTTCTGTTGTTCCGGAAATCAGTTCAGTAAAAGGCAAGGAGTTTGACACCAAATGTGCTGGGAAGGGATCCATGAGGGCTGGGGAGGCAGCAAAGGAAAAGAACATAGAGCATAGCATTCCACCTGCTGTAGAAGATACAGATGATGAGGAAGCTGATGATCTTGTCCAAGGAGAATTTCAGTGCCCTGATTCAGAATTCTATGAATTTTCAGAACTAAGACTGCTTCACAAGTTCGAACCTGGACAGGTTTGGGCTATCTACAGTGATGTGGATAAGTTCCCTAATTTCTATGCCTTGATCAAGAATGTTGATCACAAGAATAATATAGTAAAAGCGAGATGGCTTGATGTCTGTCCTCTGGGAGAGGAGGAGAAACGATTGGTAAAAGAAGATCGGACTGTCGGGTGTGGCACCTTTAAGGTTGCTGTTGGGCGAGATGGTAACATCACTTACACTGATACTGAGTCCTTTTCTCATCCTGTACTTGCTAGACCAACTAGTAGAAGAAACGAATATGAAATAATCCCCGGCCCTGGTGAGATCTGGGCCATTTACAAGAACTGGAGGGCTGGATGGACTGCACAAGACTTCAAAAATTGTGAGTATGAGTTGGTGGAGATACTTGCCCACACTGGTAAGTCCATACAAGTTCAGCTTTTAAGAAAGGTGGATGGTCACACAGCAGTATTTAGAAGAGATGATGCTGTGAAAACAATAAGCAAGGATGAGTACCCAAAGTTCTCTCACCAGGTTCCTTGCTTCCATCTGACAAATGAGAAGGGAGGCAAGCTTCGAGGCCATTTGGAGCTCGATCCTTATTCACTGCCAGACGCGTTTCTCTATACCTAGTTGAATGCGAGATATCCATTTGGAGCCTCTTAGGAGCCTTCCTGTGATGAAGTTGGGAGAACAACGGTTCCATCAAAGTTGGGCAGTCCACATCTGGAACATTTTTTGCTGTCGGTTTTTGGCTGTTCCCAGTAACATCTATGAAGGTATACAACCTGCCAGGCAAATAGGTTCTTCTCGCAAGATGACTATCCCTCAGCGACCATTTGCAAGCTGGCCAATCTTTTGTAGCAGCTCTCTCTAGTCAGCTAGGAACTTAGCATTTCCTTGTATTAGTGTTCTGCAACTGTCACTCTTTGTTTGCTGCTAGCGTACTCGAAAATGTTGGGACAATGTAATTTAACTTGCGGGAGGCTAATGCGATGGGATCTCTGTAGTACCTTTGTTAGGGCCTTTTGGCTCATCCATGATGCCCGTTCATGGGATGTAGTGTAGTTGGTATCCTGGACATTTTGTTCCTGTCTTCTTTTTCTCTCCGTGTTTATTGCTTTCCAGCCATGGTTTCTGTGCAGTGCAGAATCCATTTGGAAGGATGGTGTCATGGTGCGATGCAGCAGCGCAATGCTGGTCATTGTTTTGTATGGTTGCATTCCTTCGTGGGTCGAGGCACTAGATTCTGTTCCTCGGACTCTTCATTCTGCATGCCGCAGCAGTAGAGGTTATTTCTTTTCCAGCATGTGTTTCTTTTTTTCTTACAGGGTTGCTTTCCTGCTCAGATCACATCCTCCATTGGTGTACTGTGATACATACAGTTGGTTGGAAAACTCATGAACATGATGGAATCTGTTTTCTTTTCTGGGTTGCATTTTGTCAGCTAATTTTGCGGTTTGCAGATGCAACTGGTTATATGGCCTGTGTGGCTATGTGTGTGACTGCAACCAGAAATACAGCCACGATTAACGCCCAGTAAGTTCGAAGAGCTGTTTCATTTTGTAAGAAAAAAAATCATTTGAAGTGCCGGTCGACGTGGGATTATATGACGTTGAATGGCGGCGAATATAGCAGCAACCAACGAACCATGTCTCAGCCCCGGAATGCTCCTACTATATTATGTGACTGTTGTCGAATACATAGATTGATAGACTCATAGATGCAGCATATCCATAATACTGTTTTTTTTAAAAATCATATCCATAATACTGTTTAATTTCGTGAGAAATATAAATAATAATGACAATTTGACATATCCTTGACTGGATCACTTCACAAGAACTAATATCGTTCGTGTTTTATGAGTTGGAAAACCTTTGCCTAGGCGAGCGCTAGGCGCTGGTCGCCTGATTCTAGGCGAGAAATCGGTCGCAGAGACACCGTTCGATGGCACCGCACAAGACCACATGTCCATTGGATGCAGGCTTAAGAAACGTCGCTTTCACGTAGGTAGGACCGCACATGCAGCCAGGATCGCAAAAGGTCCCAACTTCCCGTCGGCATCTTATCATAAGATGTGACTTTGGTATGCAAACTTACCTTTTCAGCACGGTGCACCCAGTCAAAGCATCATTGTAGCAAAGCTTTTTTAGCAAAATATGCACGCAATAAAACAAGAACAAATAATTTTCTCGGTTGTTCTGGATTTACAACACGACTGACATTAGCAACAATAATTAATATAAAAACAACAACAAAAGAATGCTAGTTTACAACAATAATCAACAACAAAGCCCACACAAATATTCTCTATTTACAACAATAATCATAAAACAAATCCCACAAAAATATTCTCTATTTACAACAATAATCAACAACAAAACCCACAAAATAGTTGCTATTTACAACAATTATAAACAATAAATCCAATAAAAATATTGTCTGTTTACAACAATTATCAATAAACAAATCCAACAACTTCTTTCTGGATATTTACAACAATACCAAATACTAAATAACAAATTCCAAAAAAATGTTGGTTAGTTACAATAATATTTACACTAATCCCACAATTACATGAATCACATGATTCTGATTGTTTTCAATAATTTCAATACATTTCTATATCCCTTGCCCCAAAATTGAACAACAAAAACAATAAATATCTCGATCATTTACAACAATGCCATCTAACTCCGTTTACAAAACCTATGCAAGATCTATTTACTACGCATTGCTCAGTCCTTCACAACAAAAATCAACAACTATTTTACCATAAACTAGTTGAGTGTTCGTGCGTTACCATGGTCTTTTTAACTTTTTTTATCACACATGTTAATATGATGCATGTGAAAAATAACGTGTATAGAAAAGATAACCACATAGTGTTATAAGAACATTGAGATTTCTTTCTAGAGAAAAGATAATTAATTGAGTGTAAGATGTATCGAAAGCAATGGCAAAACTATTTCAAGGATTTTTTTCCTATTCACATATAGGTGGGCAAACCTCGCGGGTACATCCTACACACTCTTTCCATGCTGCGCCTCTAGGCAATGTTATGAACTTCACATATATCTCAAATTCGAAAGAAATTTGGGTCAAAGAATTGTATTTGAATAACCTACATAAATCTAGGGTGAGACACCTCACACTAAACGCCAGACTTCATTTTCCCGTTTTCCTTATATAATACATACACCATACTTTTCCCATAAAAAACATACACCATACTTATATTGTAGGACTAATAAATTGCAAAGATTAGGACAAAACAAAGAGAGATCAATCTTGAATTCGGGTATAAAAAATGTGCAAATTTTAGAGGACAATCTAACAATCAATAATTAAGGAGAAAGGAAAGGGCGTCATGCACATAATTTGTTTATATATGCTCAAATTCTTCTTGAGTCCTGTGATATTGAATAGATTAGTACAATATCAAAAATGATTAGAAGAAAAATAACACAAGATAATTAAAAAAAACATGCATCACGCCGAAAAATGTTCTACATGCAACATGAAAAGTTAAAATAAGCCAAAACGGCACATTGGCGACATAGAGGTCAATTACAGAAACCAGGTACCTGAAATTATAAGATGGACATAAATAAACCTGAAAAATCCCCTTACAAACAAATGTTACTCCCTCCGATCCATATTATTTGATGTTAAAGTGGATGTATCTACAACTAAAATATGAATCGAAGGGAGTAATATATCATGGTCGTTCCATTTCTCATATTCAAGGATGGAGAGAAAATCAACGTGTTGCACTTATACGCTGAATCAATCGCTATGGAAAGTGTTGGGGGTCTTCCCCTCACTCCATGTACAACTCATCTGAAACAATCGTGAATCAAGCAGACAAAAGATGAATGGGTGATACCGAAAAATGTAGAAAATAAAAGAAACAAAAGCTATGATCCTTGCCTCCGAAGTGAACCAATTAACGTGCAAATGACTATTTTCTACGACATATTTCGCTGCTTCTTTGCTGGCGCAGCCCTTTTTTAAAAGCATCATAATAAACCTCAGAACAACGAATAATCATAAGAAAATTTATGCAAGTGCCAAATACAGTTTCAATCAAAAAGATTCCATGGCGATGGAGACCACCTGCAACGCTCCTATTAGGTCTACCTCCGCCACCAAGCGTTGATCTCTGCATCTTCCATTCTTTTAAGATTTGTACTTGGCCCCAATGTGTTTGTGGAATTACAACAATGATTAGTAAAATGTATTATTTCATTATTAGTGCCTAGATTATGCCACCTCAACCTCTACAACAATTCAAGCCACTTGGATGATGATTCAAATTTAGGTAATTACTTCTCTGATTCTAAAGCTGCTCGTACTCTCTGCTCGTATAGTTTTGGATCTAGAAAGTTTAATGACATAGATATTCCCATGTTTACATAACGATATAACTCCTAAAAGCTAACTTATATTGAGTGACAAGATGAATCTGATCTCCTTAAAATAAACATGCACATTTATACTTGTATTTAGAGAAAAAGGACGGGTCTCTAAAAATCACATGGTCCAAAAAAATGAAAAAGGAAATCAAGGAATCAAATACTTATAAGGGAATGAAATCCACCAAATGCAACTCAATTCGTGCAAGGTTAAAAGCAACTCCCAATGGAAATTTGACTTAGATTCAAGGTGGGAAAATAAGACTGGTGCGCTAGCCTCCTAGCAGGCAGTGTCAATTTTGCTTAGAGACTCGAGAAGTTTTAATCTCTACTACTATAATGCAGCAATTTTGAAATTTAAAGTTTATTTCCACTCTTGATTCCTGGCAGGTTACATGGAACCGTTGTTAGCCGTCGATTGCACTCATCCGATGGCTATACGCAGCTGGATTCGCCACCTCTCCCTTCCCGCTCTCTCCTGCGTGCTTCGATAGCTGGCGCTCGCTGGCAGCTGCTCGACTGTTCCCGAATGCTCCACATCCTGTAGCACTTCTGGTGTTTCTATTTTTATTTTCGAAACTGAGCCTGATTGGAACCCCCTAGCTCTCTCTACCTGCCCCGTCCACCATCGTGTACATGCGTATACAATCTGGACATAGGCAAACCTGCCCTGTACCATTATTCGTGTGGAAGGCCAACGCCGCAGCAGGAAACCATATGTGAGTCTCTTCTTCTCTTTGTTACTTTTTATTATGGGTATGTGTTTGAACGGTTCATTTACGTCAGTTCCTGCACATATGATATATCTTGTTATTCCTGACAGACAATACAGTTAGTGCGATTTCTTTCTTTCTTTCTTTCTTTCGTTTTTGTGTGCCTCAAGTGTGGACATTGCTAAAATATATGAATTCAGTACTAATATATTTTTTTTGAGGTAAATTCAGTACTAATATTTTGTATATTTACTAACATTATTTTCTAACTTTTTTGTTGCCGCATGACAAACATTGACCTCATTTGGTAGTTTTGACGTGTCACCACCTGGCCAGCGCATCCTTCTTCAGGCAAACATGTGTCACCCGAATAATCTTCTACTTCTTCAGAAAATCAAGCTGTAGCCGATGCATAACTATATAAGAAATAATGGTCATGGTAGACGTAAGCTCCGATCCACTACTAGCCGATGTAAAATAGAAAGAATGCGGCTTGAGGAAAATATCATATAAATCACAAAAGATCAAAAGACAAATTATGAGTTAATTAAAACTCAGTTATGAATTGTGAGTTGTAAAGATGGGGAAGAAGGTAGAAAAATAGATAAAGGAATCAGCAAAAAAAAATTGTTGGGTGGAAACAACACTAAAAAAATCTACAGAAGATGTTTAGGCCATGTAATGCAAATGAACTTGATAAACAAAAATAAGATAAGGAAAATATTTAAGATCATAATGATACCATATCTCAATTATGTTTTCCAAACAAATTAATTTACAATAGGATAGAATAAAGCGGAAATCCATTTTCGCTCATAGGTGTAGATGCACCCATTATTCAAAAACATATTTCAAAATGTAAAAAAAATATGAATTTGTTTCTATGTGTACATCCGCACATTGTATGTCCACACACAAAGTTCTACGAAAGAATGACATTTTTTGTGACTTGTGTAAAAAAGATTTTTTTCTGCTCCAAAATGGCATCTCACAAGACATTTATTTCTCTTTCTTACACCGCCCAGAAAAATGTCTTTTTACCATAAAAAATTGTGTACCAACATAATATCTCAAGATGTACAACTAGGTTTTTTTCAGAATTTTTTTACATTTTAAAATTTATTTAAAAATTCATTTTCATAATAGGTGCATTTAGACCTATGAGCCAAAACACCAAGGAATGCAACTGAGGGAATTTCTACAACAGTTTTTTTTTTTAAATAATAAGAACTCAACTTTGAGTTCATGTGGACTTTCACTTGGGTGATTGGGTTGTATATTCACTTTCCTAACTAAATAAGCCAAACTCACTTCTATATAATATAAATCGTTTACTTTGCAATTTGAAAAAATAAGTTTCTATAAATCTAAAAGTGCCAATGCGGGTTACGAAAATATAAAATTTATTAAAGTATTATATTCTATATAGATATCGGGTAATATTTCTATAAATTTTAAATTTCTATCATTTATTCAAACTTAACGGACCATCAGGCATTACATAGTTCCTTAATATTTTTTTGATATCTAATCACAAAAATACACATACTCATATTGAGATGTCCACAAACAAGTTATGTCTCTTTGTAATAGGTTATACTTTTATTTCATATGTATTAAAATTATATTGTAATGATCTCAGGTTATTACTCCTTCCATTTCTTGTTATAGGGTGTATTAATTTTTCAAAAGCCATACTTTACTCTTTGTGACAAATTTTGGAAAAAAATGGTATCAACATCTCACATAAAATAAACTATATTTTAAAATGATATATGCCACAACGTGCAAAGCACGTGCTACTTACTAGTTATCATGAAGGTGCTAGTTTTAAGGTTTGACTCACCTTTATGATTTAGGTTACAAAAAGCTTTTCTAGGAATTATCCTGAATAATCCTCTAAGCTTGTTCACAAGAAGGGGCATGCACTATCTTGCAGGTTTCTCCAAAACGTCCATGCGGCCCATTGCAGACGTGATATTTCTAAACACCAAAATCAGCTTAAGAATTAGAATGAAAATGTAGAGAAATCAAAAACCTATAATTGACAGTTCAAACTAAGAGCACCATGTGGTCAGAAGGTGACACAACATATTTTGCGGAGGAAGTAGAAGCAGATGGACTGTTTGATCAGTAGTGCAATAGAAAACTGGCATTACATTGAAGCAAAACCGGAAGAGAATTGTCTTTTAGTCAAGAATATTAGCTCTAGGCAAACAATCCTGCAAATGCTTAAAGGGATACGTACACAGGGGATGTAAATTCGATCACCTTTTCTACACGCACACCGGCCAGCTCTCGGAGCGACCGATCTTTTGTCCACGATTGGTGGGCTGATGATAAGCATTTTCCTTCTTGTTTTATGAGTTGGCACGCATTCTCTTTGTCTCGTGATATAAGATATTATTACGGTCAATATAATTTTATATTGGTTGTAATAGCATCATGTATTATGTCGAAACACGTCAAGGAGAGACTTTAGAGGTGTTTATCTAGCTGGAAAGGCAAGTTACTATCTCTTGATAGATGATTGGTTCCATTAATTCAATACTTAACAATATGGTAATGTATATCATTTCTTTCTTTCAAATGTTCAAAGAAGTCTTGTATAGATTGGATTATTTGCGATCTAGATTCTTTTGACAAGAACATATTAAAAAAATATTAGGTGGCAAAATGGAGTGTTATTTGCCATCCAAAAGACCAAGGAGAACTTGGTATTCATGATCTGATCAATAACCGAGCCCTACTTGGTAAATGGTTATTCAAACTTATATCGGAGCAAGGAATAAAGCAAACCATTTTAAGAGAAAGTATGTTGGCTCGAGGGCGTTGTCCTAGGTTTTATGGAATCTTGGTGACTCACACTTATGGGTTGGTCTTATGGCGATAAAGAATTTTTTCTTCACATATGCTTATTTCTCTATTAAGGATGGATCCCAGATAAGGTTATGGTAAGATAGGTGGCTTGTAAATGCCACTCTTCGTGAATAGTATCCTGCATCGTACAATATTGTCCATCATAAATCCAATACTTTTGCAAAGTTGATGCAAAATTCATCTCCGGAAGTGATGTTTATATGTGTTCTTATCGGTCCTAGGCTAGCATCTTAGAATTGCTTGTTGCAACGTCTGGAGATGCTCCAGCTCATGCAAGGGCCTACCGAGATCCGTTCGAGTCTTAATGAGATTAAAAATTTATTAATAAGTTCTATGTATAATGCTTTGATCCAGCCTAAAGTGTCAGCTGATAATAACAAAAAGTTATGGAAAATAGAGATCACATTAAAGACGAAAGTTTTTGCATGGTATCTTCGTAGGGGAGTAATTCTCACTAATGACAACCTTGCAAAGCATAATTGGCTAGGAAGTAAAAAAAAGTATGTATTCTGCCATCATGACAAGATTATCAATCATCTTTTTTTCCGTTGCCAATTCGCAACATCTGTATGGTTAATAACCCAAATAGGTTACTGTATGAATTATAAGGAAAGCCCATGTCGTTTGGTGCAAGCAAAGCATATATATAGGTTAGAAAACAATATAGTTTGAGAGGCGAAAGTATATTTCCACAAGTAATTTTTCAGTAATTGGTCATTTGTTTTCCATGCATATGAGTATTCCACATCCCTGGACGATGTGTCCTCCAGGTGCTGACTCAAATGGACGTCATGCAGCCACTTTGAAGTCTGGTGCTAGCCTCGTGCTGGTGCCATCACATCTTCTCCCTCCCGGAGGGCGAGCAAATATGAAGGGTCTTTTACATCCCTGCCATGGTGATCATCGAGCTCGTCTACATCAACGGTGGAGAAGAACTCGATGGAATTCAACATTTATTTTGCAGAGTATTTTATGTAAAAGTAGGGGATTCTGTTGTAAATTCTTTTATTGGTGGTGGGGTGGGGGTCCTTTCTGTGTTATTTTTCTTGGATTTTAGCGAACATAATTAAACAAAAGTGGAATCTTAAGTTTTGTATTATTATAGAGATATGTTTTCATACACATGAATTTGAAATTCACATGTGCGACCAGGAACTAAATTTGAGGAGCCGTAACTATATATTTTTAAAAGTAAAACTCTTGAAACTTTGGATGCTACCTCGAACCTGAAACGAAGAGACGTGGAGGAGTGAGAGCGACCAAACCAGCACCGGCCCGCTCAAGCCTAACCAGCCGACCGGTCGCTTTTTAAGCATTTCCCCGCCTCTCAGGCCGCATTTCTCTCACAACCATCGCGTGCCGTTCCCATACAACCCACCCAACACTCTCCGGCTCTCTTGTCCGCCGCGACTCACAGGCCCTAATCGAGCTCGCAGGCGGCGGCGCCGGCGCGCGCAGGCAGCGATGGAAGGTGGCGGCCGCAAGAGGGGCACGGCCGATGGCGCTAACGGCGCCTTCGTCGGCGGGAAGCGCACGCGAGGTAAGTTCGAGTGGCACCCGCCCCTCTCTGCTCCTATCTTGCTTCGTCGAATGAAACTTGGGTTTAGCATCTCGGGGTCTGGGATGCCGCCGAGTTTTTCTATCGTTAGGTCATGGTTTAGGTTTTTTCCGGGGAAGCTACGTGGTGCGATTGCCTGAGGGGATCTATACATGTTTGTCGGTAAAGATGAGGGGTTTAGGAGGGGTTAAAAGCTGGCATTTGCTCAATAGTTTTGTCAGTCACCTCACCGCGGTCTAATTTGTTGGGTATGATTAATTTTACCTGACCACGTGAATGTATGCCTACTGATCGTTGCGAATTATTACATTGTTCGATTAGAACTTGCTATTAGATTTTCTGTCTGGAACTCTGGATTCTATGTATTAAATATTTGGACAATTCCAGCTGAATCTAGTGTGGTCAAGACTTCGATTAATGCAATGTATTGTAAAATTATTCAACGGCGAATATAAGCTTCTTTTATGAATCAATCAAGATCAGTAAATCAACAGTGTATTAACTTGTCGCACATAATTAATCTGGTTTAACAGAATCGGAGCCATTTCAAACCGGCGTAGGAAGCAAACTGAAGCCATGCATCAAATTTTTCAGGTTATTGGTCCATCTTAAAATAAACTCCACCCGGTAACATTTATTCTGCACGGTAGCTGTTATGTGGTTAAAACTTTGCTTCTGTTTATGGAAACATGTATTGTAGCTAACAAGTTGTTAAGCAAGATTCTCCTACAATTCTCTCTAATGCAAGCTTAAGGATTTCTGCTGGAGTATAACTGGAATGTGCATGGTTGTCGGTGCAAGAACGGTTTAAGGACGTGTAACTACTTTTCAGATGAACAATTAGTCAGTAATATCATGATGCATCCTCATCTTATCAATTTGGGAAACAAGATTGAACATATGACTTGGCCACTGGAAATTCTGCCACATATATCCTGCGCGGCGTATATTGTTTGCTCTAACAATTGTTAGATGCAGGAATATTTTACTATATGGTTTAAAATGATATTTCCATCAATAGTTGCTTTTCGACTCACTGTGAACCATCTATTTAACCTGAGGCACAGTAACAAAATTTGAACTTATGATCTAAGACGATTATTAGCGGCAGAGATTCAGAATGTAGGTTAACTCTGTTATTCCAAAATGTGGTAGCCACTCTAGAATTTATTTCTTCAGTCAACTCAGATTTTAATTATTTTGAGAAGTAGGGCTCCTAATCGGATCGTAGTCCACATTGCATATTATGTACCCTAGAATAATTAGTTGTTCTTAAGTTACTATCCACAGTTGTAATCATATTCATGAGGCTTTTGTCTATACAATTCACATGTCTGAATCTTGTTAGTCACTACCAGTTGCACTTACAACGAACCTCTTTATTATTGAGCCCTGCAATTAGGATATCATTTTTGGTAATTAAGTTACTTACCCACATTATGTTCTCATTGTGCAGTACCGCTGGCTGCCCGTTTGGCGAGGGTTGCCACTTCCTCCATTGCTTCCCTGACGGTCACCAGGCTGTTGCAAAGATGAGCAACCTGGGTGGCCCAGTATTTGCAGATCCGCCAAGAAGAATGACAGTGGGACCTGCTGTTCCTAATGGCGCCCTCACACTAACTTTTAAGACTCGCTTGTGCAACAAGTATGACACTGCAGAGGGATGCAAATGGGGTGACAAGTGCCACTTTGCACATGGTGAGGGGGAACTCGGCAAGCATATGTTCATGAACAACTCAATGCCGCCCCATGTGGGACCAAAGCCTACCGGTCACTCTGCACCTCCGGCAATGCTCACCCCTGGCATGACCACTCCAGCAAGCTTCGGGGCTTCCGCCACAGCCAAGATCAGTGTTGATGCACCCCTTGTAGGTGCCATCATCGGGAAGGGTGGAATCAACACAAAATATATATCCCGAGTCAGCGGGGCTAAGCTGGTCATCCGGGATCACGAATCAGATGCCAGCTTGAGAAACATTGAGCTTGAGGGCACATTTGATCAGATCAATGATGCCAGTGCTATGGTCACGGAGCTGATTGTCAGCATTGATGGCAACAGCAGCGCCCCTCCGCCAGGCCTGAACCTAGTGGGAGGATCTCACCGCAGCGGAGGGCCAGGAAGCAACTTCAAGACCAAGCTGTGCGAGCACTTCACCAAAGGACCCTGCACTTTTGGTGAAAGGTGCCACTTCGCCCACGGCGAGAATGAGCTGCGCAAGTCAGCTTCTGCGTGAGATCCGTCCAACTGGTCTGTAGCAATTAGCTAATGCAACCCTGAACCTGATGGCCGCTGATGATTTTTCTGACTGTCCATGTGCTTATACCATCGACTTTATGATTTGAACATGAATTTTATTTATGCTATTTCTCACCCTTGAACTTATAACTTGAGTAAAATGTTTTTGGCCTGTTCTGCTCTCCTAACATGTTATTATTTTATCACTGTGGATAATGCTGCTTGCTTCCCTGCCTCAAGTTTGTGGCCGTCTTTCGTCGGTTTGTTTGAATTACTTATATATGAACTGAAATCCCCAGCACTCCTGTGTTTTTGGGTGTTCAAGGGAGTAGAATTGTCCTGTATACTCGCGCCCGTGTCTAGTACTGCTTCAAGTAATGTGGTGGGGATGAGCATGTATCACGCTTACATGCTGTCTGGAAAGGACATTATAAACTAATCCATATCAGTCATTTTATTCAAACTGCTGTAACCATGACTTCTAGCCACCAAGCAACAACTCACAACGGTAGGTCAACATCCACCTCAGAAGATATCAAGTAGAGTACCGTAAGCAACTTTCAGTTCTCATACAATAAGGTGAAACTGCAATAAACACAAAAAGGCTCTTGTCATTGCACTATATTATGTTGAATTCCTCTAGTAAAGCTTGCGTTCCTTCAACAGAGTGCAGATTGGAGATGAAAGGCTTTTGACATAGAGTGCAGAGTGCAAATTTTGGATAGCAATTTGCAGTAATTTAAGTCCCATGTGAAAGTCAGAAATTGAAACCAGGGCACCAAGCCCAAATAGGGCAGAACTGCTGTTCCTCATTCGAGTTATGCCACAGCAGTTCTTGAATAAGCAAAAGGCAAAATTTATCTTGCATCTCTACTCCTGGTGAAGTTCGAACAGAAACAGCATAAACGGTACGGATTAAGTTTCACAGGACATAAATCGAACAGAGAACCATAAGACAGTCTCAGAAAATCGCAAACCGCAATACCGAGTGAGTGCAATCTCGAATGAGAAGTTTGAAAAGACCAAATCAGCAAGTCTTATACCAGCATGATACGGCACAAGTACTGAGACCAGATTAAGGAATAAGGATCCAAATTGTTTCATTGCAGATGAAATTACAGCAGTGAAAGGCAAATTACAATTTCAGAACATGTTCAATTAAAAAGCATGACACCAGCTGCATAACATGACTGAAACTGTTATTTTAACACTGAGATGATTAGGCAGATCACTGGTGGTTGAAATTTACAGATGTGACAAACAAAGTTCCATCATATTTCAGATAACAATCGACAAAGTAATGATGTATCTAAAAGCTGAAAAGAAGCGTCATAATTCCAAGAAACATAATCGAGGAACAGACAATTCTTCATAAACACAGTAGACACGGAATCAATTATCCATCCAGCGGCACCAAATTCATTCATTGATTCATTCATCCATATGAAACAATTTCATTACAGACTACAGGTACGCAGCCAATCGAAACAGCAGCTCGCCTCTAGGCACAGGCGGACCCGGCTAAGAGAAGCGACGAGCTCAGCCTCCGAAGCCATAGAGGGTGCGTCCCTGGCGCTTGAGGGCGTAGACGACGTCCATGGCGGTGACGGTCTTGCGTCGGGCGTGCTCGGTGTAGGTGACGGCGTCGCGGATGACGTTCTCGAGGAAGATCTTAAGGACGCCGCGGGTCTCCTCGTAGATGAGCCCCGAGATGCGCTTCACGCCGCCGCGGCGAGCCAGGCGCCGGATGGCCGGCTTGGTGATGCCCTGGATGTTGTCGCGCAGGACCTTGCGGTGGCGCTTGGCGCCGCCCTT
>NC_061509.1:71719079-71753935 GCF_022539505.1 Lolium rigidum
TGGTGTGGTGGCCCTCTGGCCCCTCTCCGACTCTTCTTCGGTGTTCTGGAGCCTCCCGGGAAAAATAGGATGTTTGGTCTTCGTTTCGTCGAATTCCGAGAATATTGCCCGAACAGCCTTTCTGGAACCAAAAACAGCAGAAAACAGGAACTGGCACTGTGGCATCTTGTTAATAGGTTAGTTCCGGAAAACGCATAAAAACATTATAAAGTGCAAGCAAAACATGTAAGTATTGTCATAAAACAAGCATGGAACGACAGAAATTATGGATACGTTGGAGACGTATCAGTGGCGAATCTCTACTCCTGCTATAATTCACTATCAACGTGTTTGTTTGGGGGGGGGGGGGGGGAACTAGTATGGGCATTAAATCTCCCGTATGGTTCGAGGGAATGTGACTTGGGGAGAGAGAGGGAAGGGGAATTAAGAGGTTCAGCTCCCTCTATCTATTCTGGAGAAGGGGGGCTGGTAATTTTAACGAGATGGGGAATTGGCAAAACAAAGGTATGGCTCGTGATGGAAGGTACTCGTGAGTAGAAAAACTCGTGAAATCCTTTCTAAAAAGCGGTAAAATGCTCGCTGGATAAGCCTCCAACACCGGCACTAACTGTATCCAAACTTAACGCGGGCTTGTCTTTCTCCTAATGGGCTAGCTTATTTCTTCTTCACAGATCATATCTGATTGTGGCAATAAAAATGATTCTGCTAACTTTTCTTTTCATAGATCCATCCAGATCTATTCTCCCTTTCTATATTTTATTATCTCCTTTCAACGGTGGACATATCGATGTTGTTATTTTTGTTTCCTTTTTCCTGAATTCCTCACTTGTCTTTCCCACCATGGGGCAAATGGTGGATTTGGACACGAAACATTAACTTTCCAAACCTAATCCCAAGACAAACTCTCTACTTTTTATTCCCATTCCCCTTGTCTGGAGAAGCCAAACATTTTTCGTGAAGTCCTCACTAGTAATTCCCACCATGGGCCAAATGGTGGATTGGGACTAAACATCAACTTCCAAAACTTAATTCCAAGAAAAACTCTCTACTCTTAATTCCCACTCCCCTTGCCTAAAGATGCCAAACACGATGTATATGGTCACAGTTGGGTTTACAAGGGAGTCGCTCGTGACTATCTGAGAAAAACTGTACCTGAAAGGATGCTCCGGTCTAGCTTTCTATATGAAACCAGCTAGGGTTTACAAAGTTTTCTTGTCCTACTTCGAGGTGACATGCGGGTCTAGTCTATGTGAGCCGATGGAGACCAGGTGAGTCAGTCGAGCCATCGTACTAGGCCTACCCCATGACTAGTACTGAACATTTCCTTATCGACATATAAGGCCATTGTATAATAAAAGGGTATTTTAATATTTGAATTACTTAATTTACATTGCCACTTATAACAAGTTAAAGATGTGTAACTTATTTTAGTGTACTACATGACAAGACTAAAAGTCCAAGAAAAAAGTCTGATGTTTTCTCTATTTTGGATGGTCTGGAAGGTAGACTATTTCAAGTTGTTTGGTTTAACTTTGTTAATTATGACACCAATTTTTTTGAAAAATTAAAAGGACAGTGTTTCAAAGTTGTATCACATAACCAACATGATTGGTTATTTTATTTTATTTTTAGGACCATAAATAGAAAATTGTGTCATACCTGGTCAAACGCATAGACAATGCTACGATTTTGCTATAATTGTATCAAATTGATTGCAACGTACCTTGTCAGTATTTATGGATGATTCACACGATATTATACTCCATTTGTTAATAATCGTGTCCCACCGTATAGATAGAAAGAGCATATCTCGTAGTACTTTCCCCATACTCCCTTCGTTTTAATTTAGTCTGCATTATATATAAAAAGACAAACTATTAATACATTTATTAGTACTACTTCAACCAATCCATGGTACATTAAAAGTGAAGACATTCAATAGAAAAAGCAAGACTACTTTGTTTTGTATTTCGTTGTTAATTACAAAGCTAAAATATAGACTAATTTAGAATAAATTTTAGGCCTATAAAGTAGATTATTTCAGAATAGAGGGAGTTCATGCATGTCAATAAGGTTAATATACATTTTGAGAAAAACTCGATAGTTAATTTAGTTAATAAAATATGAAAATATACCATTGGATTCATATTCAGAAGAAGTTTTCAATGGTATATATTTTTTCCTGCATATATCTCATATTGTGTTGACAAAGTTAGTGGTCAATTTTTTTCTCAAAGTTCCCATTACTCTAATAAATAAGTATGGAGGGAGTACTATATATTTTCTCCCATGCTCCTCATTTATCATCTTGATAATATCACATATCAATAAATTATTATATTAATTGTAGATCTCAAAGCGCCAACCTACAAGCTTTGTCCACTAAATCCAGGTCGTAACATATTGCATTTATTTTTGGTATTTTCTGGAAAGGCCATAAATATGTGTTCTGAATTAATAATTATGTATCCATATGCAGATCAAATGTTTATCTTCTTTAATTTAGAACAAATCTGATATTCCATTTGCTCATATTCGGAAGTCTATAAATAAAGGTGACTATAATAGGAGTATCCACCTTGACATGCATATTACAAAGGGGTAAAAATTAGATAGCACCATTGGAATGTGGCACTAAAAAAATGGACAGGACGTCTGCTGGTGTATGTTTCCTCTTGGCGCTACTATTGCTGGGAAGTCATGTTTGTGCAGGTATGCACTTTTTTTCCTCTGCTATTGGAGTCTTGTACAAGATATTTGCAAAGTTTTTGCATGGAGAATGCATTCACCATTTCTTTCCAGATTACTCTTTTTTGGTAAATTTTGAATCTATTTGAGACACAGGCGGACCGTGTGAAGCAACAAAGGATTATCAAAGAAGAACCATATATTAACATGTTTTAGGCTTGTATCCTGAAGCAAATGAAACTATACTCTCTCTGTTTGTATATATATGTCAGATACAACTTTGACCAATACTTTGACGAAAAAATATGAGTTATATGTCACAAAATATACCATTTGGTTATATTCACAACTTAATATATTTTTTGGTGGCATTGAGAGGTTTAAGTAACAAGAGAAGCACAAAGAGGAGTAATTTGGAAGATTTTACCACTCAGCATTTGGAACACCGTTGACTCGAGCGTGTGTACCCTTCCGAACACCAGCGGGAATGATCTGGACCAAATTATGGCAAAACAGACCATAGCAACATCCACATGAACTAGGCCCGACCAAAATAAATCTAGGCCATATAACTAGGTAGTATTTTTTTTTCCAATTTGAAAGACCTCGCGAGGTTCAGTATGGTCTCCAAGAGCCCCCCCCCCCCCCACTGTGATTTGAGATGTGTGATGCACAACATGCTCTCTTTTGGTATTTTTTTTTAGTTCTTTAACGCTCCATTCACATGTATCAAAATTTTCAAAGACATGATATCCACATTTAGTCATGCTCTTTGTCTTTGACTGATCACATATACACATGTTTTAATGGCGCAGATCACTGCAATACGGAGCGTGAAATGCTTTACTTATGCATAAAGCAAACATGCGAGGAACCTTGCAAGCGTATCGCGGACAAAGATCATGCCATAAGCTGGTACTCCTGGTGTAGTGGGGCCTTGGATGGAATTTGCAATTGCAAGATTTGCCATAAAGATTAACACCAGTTTATAGTGTTGGGTGTACTAAAAAAGTGTACTGATAAGATAGACTCATGATAGTGCAATGAAAATAAATGTCACATATTGTGAAGATATCTCGTGCTTGACGGGCAGAGGGTAGGGTTTCACTACCCATTTCGGAAAAAAATCTCATGCAAGATAATCATCTGTTCCAGCACTTCCAACGGAAATCTTCTTAATGACCTCGACATCAACCTCAAACAACTGCTCATTCAGCTTATCCTCGTCCCATCCCGCACCATTCTCTAGAAGAAACTCACTAACCTTCTCGACTTGTGACCCTGGCCGGTGCCCATGGGGCCGTCTGTAGCTCGATCGCGGGATCCAATTGTCTGTCCACACACCCACTTTTTTGCCATCTCAGATCCTCCAAATGAGGCCTTTCTTTAGCAGTTCCCGCCCATGTAAAATGCCCTTCCAAGTGTAGGAAGCTCTCTTCGGGCAATCAACTGAGAGGAAATCGCCTTGCTTGAAATACCTCGCTTTCAAGACCCTCGAACACAAAGAATCGGGGTTAGTAACCATCATCCACGTCTGTTTGGCCAACAATGTTTGATTGAAGTCCTCATAATTACGGAATCCCATCCCACCCTTTCTCTTGGAAACACACATCTTCTTCCAGCTAATCCAATGCACCTTCCGTTTCCCATCCGCTGCACCCCACCAAAACCGTGCCGAGATCGACGACAACTTAGTGCATTGTCCTTTTGACAGTTGGAAACAACCCATGGCATAAGCTGGCACCGCTTGAAGTACAGATTTCACAAGCACCTCCTTCCCTACCTTGGATAAACCCTGGCCTTTCCATCCCCCTACCTTGCCGTGCGACCTCTCCGTCAGATTATTGAAAGCACCGTCTTAATTTGGACCTACCCACCACTGTGGGAAGACCAAGGTACTTCCCAGATAACGCCTCACATGCAATACCAACTGAAGCTTTCAGATTAGCTTTATCCTGCTCTCCACACCCCTTACCAAAATAAATCGAAGATTTTTGGTAATTCACTTTCTGACCGAAACTATGCTCATAAGTCTGTAATATCGATTTCAGGGCACCCATGCTCGCCTCACTCGCCTCCATAAACACCACGCTGTCATCAGCAAATAAGAGGTGAGTGATAGTCGATCCATCTCTCCCAAAATTGACCCCTGCCAAAAGTGCATCAGCCTGTGCTTGACGTAGTAACGCCGAGAACCCCTCTACACAAAACAGAAACAAATATGGGGATAAAGGGCCCCCCTGCCTCAAGCCACGCGAGGGAGCAAACACATCAGAGATCACCCCATTCAGCTTAACCGGACTGACATGATGCATCTCATAATTATATCCACCCAACTAGAGGCAAAACCCATCTTTAACATCATATGTCCGAGGAAGCTCCACTCCACTCTATCATACGCCTTCATCATATCCAATTTCACCGCACACAATTGCTTCTTCCTTTTCCTGGTTCTTATTGCATGAACACACTCATAAGCGATAAATACATCGTCAGTAATGAGGCGACCAAGGACAAAAGCACTTTGTTCTTCCGAGATTAGGATAGGTAAAATCCTCTTCAATCTATTTGCCACCGCCTTCGAAGCAATTTTAAACAGGACATTACATAAACTTATCGGACGGAACTGAGATAGCAACTCCGGTGAGGTTACCTTAGGGATCAACACTAAGATAGTGTCATTGAAATCACCAGGGAGCTCTCTCCCCGCCAAGAAATCCCTAACCGCCCTGCAGACATGATCCTTGAGCAGCGACCAGTGACGCTGGTAGAATAAGGCCGGCAGCCCATCGGGTCCTGGCGCCTTTGTGGGTCCCATTTGAAAGAGAGCCTCCTCTATCTCCTTGTCCGTGAGCACCTCTGTCAATGCTCGATTCATATCATCCTTAACGGCCTCATTCACTAAATTGAGAATCGAGTCAATAGGCAAAGGAAGACATCGAACTTGAAGAGAATGCGGCAACCTGTGGTCGAACTGCAGGGGAAATGCAGGCTTCGGCTGCAACGTGCAGGGGACCCGCAGGCCATGGCCGCAGCATGCAAGACGGCGCGGGTGTCAGCGTTCCGACATGCAGGGGATGTGTAGGCGGCGGCTGCATCGTGCATTTTTAGTGCGGGTATTGGTGTAAATTCACAATTGTACAAAGGCACAAATTCACCTCTGACCATATCTGAAAATTCACGATTGCATATTTAAACATATATAGCACAACTTATAATGGAGGATTTTTTTCCTTGAGTCAAGCAACTTCTGAAATTCCATACAATTGACTGAAGCAATAAGAACAAATATGATTGTCCTTCATATAATTACTCATTAAAGCAATCAGACAACATATATAACACATGGAACAAAGATGGTTACCTGATGAATGCAAATAATTAGGTAAATATCAATCATGCTATGCAACGTGCGGACCATCACTGGTTACCATATGCTTGTGAGATTGGGATGGAAATCCTTCCGTGCCTTTGTATTGTCATGCCTCAGTCCAGCAGAGTAAAAATCCATTGTTTAGAGTGGAAATCCAATTCAATAGTGGTCAAGCAATATTACAGCCCAGCTTCAAATGCTACTTACGTTTCAAGAGTAATGGATTTTGCTTGTTTAGAACATTTTGAAGCGACATATGAGAACAGTGAAGAGCATATATTCCCTCCTCCCTGCACAAGATGAATGTGCTAATGAGTACATGCTCAACTAAAAATAATTAAATAATGTTCCTCAAACAACAAATCCAAGAGCTAATTACTTTGCTGGATTTGAAAAATATATGCTTCAGCTTCCAAGTTGTATACTGGAGCAATGGACCACACAAGCAACCAGAAATTTAGCTGCTAATGTACAAATACGATCTTGAATCATCAGAAGCGAAACATGAACTTATTATGCAAGGGCTCTAATGCTGGCAAAGGGAGGTGCGATACCTGCAATTAGCCAGAATCTATCTATTATATACTAAAAGCGAAATAAGGATATTTTTCAAGGCACCAGGTTAATCCACATGCGCTAAAAAAATATAAACCGATGATGTAAATTTTAACGTTTGAGATTAAAAGATAAGAAGTGTTACGTAGAATAATATATGTGTACAAAAGCAAACGTACGTCACGCTTATGGGTCTGATTTAATATTCCAAACGCGTTAAGTAGATATAGTTTAACATGCACCCAATTTTCGATTTTTAGAAAGAAAAAAAATGTTACTGCATAGGCTTATGGGCATGCACGTGTAATGCAACTCAATGCGACCACGCCCCGTGCCCAAAACAATTGCCATATATGGCTCGGACTTAGATGGGATTAAATAAGGCTCACAAACTTTATTCAAGATTTGAGATAGAGCGATCTGCTCATTTTTATTTTAGGTAATATAATAGAGTCCATGCTAAGCACGATCTGCTCAGTTTCTCAGTTTGACTTGAATTAGGGCATGTCTATAACACATTTACGGAAGCTACTTGCTAGCCTATAAAATACAAATTTATTTAATCTATACAATAAAAATAGGAGAAGCACTATTTCCTATTTAACTCTCTGGGGTCTACGACCACCATGCATCTTTACAACTTTCGATGATTTTTTGTTACAGAAATTTTGTCTTAATTCGGAAGGCCAGAAGAACATTAGAAAAATAGAAACAATTTAAAAAAAATTCCGTGACGTATAAAAGTACGACATAAAATACAATATGTATTTGTTTGAGTTTTCACACTATAAAGATTGTCACAATAAGTTTTGTATGTCGATTCTTTTGTAGTGAGCCGGAACTATTTGATGTGTGACTCAGGCCTACTATGCACAAATTAAATATATTATTTTTGTATATATATTATATACTTAAAGAAATGTAAGAGTGTTTTTCGGGTTAATCCACATATGATAGAAATATAAACTGATGATATTACTCTTAACACCTTAGATTAAAAGATCCTAAGTAGTTCGTACCACACAATATACGTGTACAAAAGTAAACTTATGACACATATTCCATATGGGTACACAACTAAGATTTAACTGGAGATAGAAACATAAAATTTATGTACACAACGCCAACACGTTACATCAACAATATTTCTACGGAACACCAACAGCTGATTCTTCCCTAAATCGACATTTTTCAACTCAATCTTGTACGTCGTTCCAGCTATGTACTTTGCTAAGAGAGCTCGCCGAAGTCCATGTAAGCAGCGCCACCGAGCCCGGACACATACCCGGTGCCTGCACGGTAAATCCGTCCCTATGCATAATCGAGAGGTATATAGCTGATCCACCGATAATAAATACCTAGCTCTACGTAAACTCTTCAGGGAGCATGCATGGTTTAAACTATATCTTCATTGATCGATCGATTGCGATAGCCGCCACTGTGGTGCTCATCGCATGATGCATAGGATTTTGTACTGAAATTTAGATTTCAGTATAAATTATGCATGTCAGCTCAAACAATAACATGATCGATAGTCTCTAGCTGACATTTTGGTAAAACCAAAGACAACGATGTTATATATGTGAAAATGAAGATGTCATTAATAACGAGATAAAGAACCAAGAGTAAATATGTTTAAACACAATTAGTAAATGTAATATATTTATTTTCTTTTACATCCTAAAATCAGCCTAAAGCAAGAAACATACTATATGGCAGGATATTATATGGTTATATAGACATTGTAAATGCATGGCTAATTAAACTATGACTTTTCAGTTAGTCCCTTGGACCTAGCGACGATGTTTTGTCCCCAACTCCGATGAGAACGATGCATAACACCCTTATCCATAAGAACTTAGAGGAGAAATGACCAGGAAATTAACAATTTTAGACTAGGGAGGAGGAAGAATGGAGGCTAGGGCTTTGGTAGTGTTCGAGGAATATGTATGATTTGTTTCATTTGGATGCGTGATTTTTTCATTTGAGAATTACAAAAGAGAAATAATAGAGTGAATACAGTTCAAAGGTGTCTTCTCTAATATACAACATGGAAAGTATTTTCTAGCTGCTAAATCCAGTTCAATAATAACGAGATAAAGAACCAAGAGTAAATATGTTTAAACACAATTGGCAAATGTAATATATTTATTTTCTTTTACATCCTAAAATCACCCTAAAGCAAGAAACATACTATATGCATGGCAGGATATTATATGGTTATATAGACATTGTAAATGCAGGGATAATTAAACTATGACTTTTCAGTTAGTCCCTTGGACCTAGGGACGATGTTTTGTTCCCAACTCTGATGAGAACGATACATAACACCCTTATCCGTAAGAACTTAGAGGAGAAATGACCAAAAAATTAACAATTTTAGACTAGGGAGGAGGAAGAATGGAGGCTAAGGCTTTGGTAGTGTTCGAGGAATATGTATGATTTCTTTCCTTTGGATGCGTGATTTTTTCATTTGAGAATTACAAAAGAGAAATAATAGAGTGTATACAGTTCAAAGGTGTCTTCTCTAATATATAACGTGGAAAGTATTTCCTAGCTGGTAAATCCAGTTCAATAAAAAAATCAAAAAGATGCAGAATCTCAATGCTACTTACTATATGCGTCCAAAGGAGTATTCGGAATAATATTCTTCTATAACACCCATTCTTGCGCGGGGTCTTACTAACAGGACTTCGCTGCACGGGACGGGTCTTCGTCGAAAAACTAACTCCACCCGGCTTAGAGCCTTTTTGGGTGGTATATCGACTTAAAAAGTCTAAGAGGATAGGGTAGTATGGGATCTTGTACATCTGTTCAAAAAAAGTAAGAATGGATGAACCACATACCAGAGAGTATAACCTCGACCAAATGTGGATATCCTGAAGCTGCGAATTTACGATTAATCATTTTCCATACATTGAAGACATTGCCCTCGCATTTGCGAGGGCCACTGTGCTAGTTATTATACAAAGCCAAAACGTCAAACACCTTCAAGGCGCTGAACCCTGTGTGATCAAATTTCAGTGGCAGCGGGCCAATAGTCTTCGCGGGCGCGGCCGCAGGTGACTGCGCTGTCTTTGCTGGAGGCAGCAGGTGGCGACATCGTCTTCGCGGGCGCGGCGACAGTTGGCGTCATCGTCTTTGCATGCGGGTGCGGCGACAATTGGCATCGTCGTCTTCGCGGGTGCGGCGATAGTTGGCAGCGTGGTCTCCGCGGGAATGACAAGAGAAATAGATAGTGAGAACATGAAGTAGCTCGTCACTTAAAGGCCACAATTGCTGCTCCTCTTTCATTTCTCTTATACCAGAGATAATTCAAAAATACAAAATGCCTATAAAAATTCAGAGATCTCTTGATAGGTAAAATTTTATCCAATTAATATTAGAGAAACAATACAGATGTTTCATCATAGATTGATTGTGTTGCACCTTGATGAATAGAATTGATCATCCTAGATGGAAACAAACAGAAGCCATGGTCAATACTTTTCATATCAAGAACCACATAAGGTACTTCCTTGTGACTGGTATAGAATCTAAAATTATCTAGGCCAACCTAGTTATAATCTTAACCTGCGAAAATACAGCACACCGGGAGAAAGGAACATCAGGAGAAAGGAGAAATCACAGTAGCATTGACCAAGATCTTGGCAATCATGAGTGAATTGTTTTTTCGAAATGGGGGAAATATCTCCCCAGCTTCTGCATCCAAAGGATGCACATGGCTTTTTTTATTAGATTATTCACAACACCTTACAAGAGCAATACAAAAGATCAAACTCGAAACCATCTCGCTATACCTACAGAGGGATGAAGGGGGTGACAATTCACCAACACATATCATCCAAAAACCAAATGCCTTCCCAGGCCGCCCAATAGCAGATGAGAAGCACATCCAGTCAAGCAGACTCTCAACATACACCAACGCACACGCCATAGAAGTTGCTACCGCCATCTTCCTCGACTCCATCTTCAAGAGAGATCATCGCATTGACCATGTCAGGCCTGCCATCGATGCCGCCACGGCGCTAGACGACTCCACCATCCGACACATGTCCATCACGCTGCATCCGTCCCGAGACACCACTGCACCATGCCACGGCGACTCGACGACGGCGACACAGCAAAAGCACACCGCTCCACCTCAGCACCACCACCATCCGTTGTCTGCTCCGAAAACAATACCCCAAACAGGGAGAACGGCGTTGCGCACCGCTATCGTCCGATCCGGGAGACCCGGGTCTAGGGTTTCCCCTGGAGCAGCCCAGGCGAAGAAACGCAGACTGCGAAGACAATTCCTTCAACAAGGTAACGACGAAAGGCACCGCCATCATCCGCCATGACCGAAGTCCGGGCCGGCTTTCACCGGCAGCTGCACCTCGCCATCGGGAGCTAGGCGACGGATCGCAAGATCCGCCACGGGTAGCCACACAACTAGCCGATCTCCTCCGGCGAGAGAGAAGAGCACCACCGCGGTGCCATGGTCAGCGGCACCTGACGTCCGCCACCTGCCACCAGGTCAGCGCCGTCACCACCATCGCCATCTAGGGCCGCCGCCCATGGTGCCGTGATCCCAGATCTTGAGGAGCAGCACGAGATCCACCCCCATCCCCACCCACCCGGCCATGCCAAGGTGAGGAAGTAGGAGAGAATCGCGCCAGGATCCGGGGCCGCGCCGCCGCCCCCATCACCGCCCTCCCGGCGAGGCCACGGCGAGGAACGGCGGAGAGGGCTGCGTCGCCATGGCCAGGGCCGCGCCGCCGCCCCCAACACCGCCCGCGCCGCCATCAACTAGAACCGGGACCATCCCCCGGCGCGGAGGCGTGCCTCCTACCGCCGCACCAGGGGACCACGCGAGGATCCCTGGCGCCCCATCATCGGCCGCGCCAGGCTTCGCCGGCAGCGGCCTCCGGGGATGACGAGGAGGGGAGGGGAAGGCGGCGGCGGCTAGGGTTCGCCCGAGTCGCCCTGGAGGGGACGACCCGTGCGTGCGTCATGTGCGTCCGCTGCCTTAGTCTCTGGGACCTGTTTTGTGTAATCATGAGTGAATATAACGCAAATGACTACAAAGTATACCTCTTCCTAAGTTCTTCATTCTTCTTCAGGATCATTCCAGTATAGCATAGGGACGGCATGTTAGCTACAATGGAGAAGGCGATCCAGAAATTAAAAGGACGCCATTAAGGTGCCTTGACAAATTGCAGTAGTGCTAATTTGTGTCATGAAGATTACTGGGGGTCTTGGAGCGGTGTCGCGAGGGGCAGTACCGCAGTAGTGCATGTGACTCCGTTATCATCGCCGGCTAGCAAGGACTGCGGTCGACGATGGATCCCACCTTGAATCGCCGGGTTCGGCTGCGTATCTGGCGGGGGTGTTCCCGCGATTTGCAGGCTCCCGTGGCGGCGGAAGTGCAGGGATCCCGTGGGCAGCCCAAGTGAAGGATCCCATGGCGGCGGCTTCAGGCTCCCGTGGCGATGACCGTACACAGGAAGGTGCGGGGTGAAGGATGGCTGCGTGCCTCGCGTATAAGAGCAGTTCCAATAGTGTAGCCAGCTGCTGGCTATAAGCCAAGTGCCATGTCATCTATAGTCAACATAGAGCCAACGCATACAATAGTGAGCTATAAAAATGTAGTACTTTATCAATGTATGGCCCACCTTTCACTCTCACAAAGTGCCTAGGAGCACGTGCTAGAGATGGCTTTTGCATAAGAGTCCACTCTCCTTCTCTCTCCTCCTCTCTCTCCTCCAAGTAAGCAATAATATATTATTTTAATCCTTATAGCCAGCTGACTAGGACTTATTGTACTTGCTCTAAGGTGGCGTGATGGTGACGGTTGGGGAATAAATCAAAAAAGGTGCTACCGGGTAGCTATTCCACGGGATTTGATTAGACGTTGTTTTACAGCAATTTCGTGGGTGGTTGTTGACGGTTGGTGGTGTGGGTTAGCGGACAACTCAATGTTATTTGGATCAAGAAGATAAGAAGATAAACATGGTTGAACTTAAGATAATACAGAACCGGAGAAACAAACTTTTTGACTTGAGCGTGCGGGAATTGGTTGTTAGGCGCGTGGGATGGGTTTTGTTTTCTCTGTTGCGTGAGTGTGGTAGCTATTTTTGAAGGATAGGCTATTGTTATGGTGCACATTTGTTCTGTAAATAAGAGGAAGTGCGACATCAAGCGAAGTGTGAGAGTGTGATATTGCATCTTTCACTTTAATAGTAAAGATCTACTCCTTGGAGCATCCTTGCGGTCTGTTGCAAAATGGACTTCTCCTTAGTTGGTATGCATATTTGGATCCGGTAGCCCAGCAGCCTGATGTATTTTTGCCAACATTTTTTTTAGATAAATAGTAGCAAAAATACATTGGAAAAACTAGAAATTGGAAAAACTAGAAAAGTAACCCTAGTTAGGATGGCTACTAGTCCTCGTCGCCGAGGTCGAAGGTCGGAGGTGCCCAAGGCCACGGCCAGTTCATAGGTTGTTGAGGCACCGACGTCGTGTTTGTGCGGGAGGAGGACGAGGAGGCGACCGCTGCGCGTGTGTAACATCCCAACTTTTCAAATCAATGAAGATTATCAATCTCTCTTTCCCAAATTATGGAGCCAACAAAAACTTAAATTGAATTGCATAGTGTGCATAGTAATCATGCATGTATGGTTTGATGTTTGCCATGATTGTTGTGTGAGGTGTTTGGTAATGCTCCTAAGCCCTAAACCTTGCTCTTTGAAGTAAAAAAGAAACAAAGCAAAAGAAAAGTAAAATAAAAGAAAAAGTTATATGAGAGCAAATAGCCATTTTGCAAATCTTGGCCTAAGTCATTTTTACTTTGTGTAAATGGTTGAAAACATAAATAAACTCATATTAATCACTTTTGAATCAAAGAAACACAAAACAAATCAAAAGAAATATCAAAACCAAGTGACATGTGATAATGGTCAAATCTGCCATTTTTAACATGTTACCTACTTTGAGCCCTTGTATTAAGCAATTTCTAAACTAAACTCTCCCAACTGTTTTCTCCTCATCCAAGAGCACATCAAGGTGAACCAAATGGTGTGGACCAACCTTGCTGGTTCATTTCCAGATTCTTATTTTGAGCAAGCAAAGTTGCAACTTTGAAACAGAAACAAGATCATAACAAATTTGGAGTTCACCAAACCTTGTCCATTTTGCAAACCAACACCACCACTGTGTGCCAAACATTATTTGAATCACACCCAAGAAAAAGTTTGGCAAAATTCAAATTCAAACTACATGCGGCCATTTCATCAAACACTTGGTGGGCATGAATCTGGTTTGAGCACACACCCTTTTATCCTTTGGATCGTTGCCTAAACTAGAGATCAAATGTGATCATTACTGTACTTCTTCACCCCCTGGACCAAACCATGCACTTTCCCTCAATGATCAAAGCAAGGAAGTGACAAAACCATGGCCATGCCGTGGGCATGCCACTCCACCATGCCACTCATCACCTCTGCCCTCTCCTCTCACCTCCACCATGTCCTGGAGACTCCCCACTCTCCGCTGATCATGACCACGCCATCCCTTGGCCAAGGAGAGGCTCACACTGGCCAGCACCATACGCGCCCAGAACGCCCAGTCATGCCGGCGCGTGCACGCTCGCGATGCACGGACGCGCCAGAGCACGAGCTCACCCCGTCACCTCAATCCTCCCCTTGACCCCTGCCTCTGCCCAGAGCATCACCACGACACCAGCAACACGCCAGACATGCTCTCTATCGCCCCCGTACCCTGTCGTCGTCGTCCTCGTCGACGACTTCCGCCAGACCCGTGACAGACGTCGAAGCTGCCTGAGCCATCCCGTCCACCTTTTTCTGCGCCATCATGCACTCGATGATCGCCATGATGCCAGCAACCACACGCTGTCCTCGCCTTGCCCCTTCGTAACTCGGAGAGCCATCACCATGAGCGCCACCGTGAACCCTGATACGTCTCCGACGTATCGATAATTTCTTATGTTCCATGCCACATTATTGATGATATCTACATGCTTTATGCACACTTTATGTCATATTCGTGCATTTTCTGGAACTAACCTATTAACAAGATGCCGAAGAGCCAGTTGTTGTTTTTTGCTGTTTTTGGTTTCAGAAATCCTAGTAACGAAATATTCTCGGAATTGGACGAAATCAACGCCCAGGGTCCTATTTTGCCACGAAGCTTCCAGAAGACCGAAGTGGGCCCACGAGGCGCCGCCACACTAGGGCGGCGCGGCCTGGCCCTTGGCCGCGCCGACCTGTGGTGTGGGGCCCTCGTGTGGCCCCTCCCCTTGCCCTTCCGCCTACTTAAAGCCTCCGTCGCGAAACCCCCAGTACCGAGAGCCACGATACGGAAAACCTTCCAGAGACGCCGCCGCCGCCAATCCCATCTCGGGGGATTCTGGAGATCTCCTCCGGCACCCTCCGAAGAGGGGATTCATCTCCCGGAGGACTCTTCACCGCCATGGTCGCCTCCGGAGTGATGAGTGAGTAGTTCACCCCTGGACTATGGGTCCATAGCAGTAGCTAGATGGTTGTCTTCTCCTCATTGTGCTTCATTGTTGGATCTTGTGAGCTGCCTAACATGATCAAGATCATCTATCTGTAATACTATATGTTGTGTTTGTCGGGATCCGATGGATAGAGAATACTATGTTATGTTAATTATCAAGTTATTACCTATGTGTTGTTTATGATCTTGCATGCTCTCCGTTATTAGTAGAGGCTCTGGCCAAGTTTTTGCTCTTAACTCCAAGAGGGAGTATTTATGCTCGATAGTGGGTTCATGCCTCCATTGATATCTCGGGACGAGTGACGTAAAGTTCTAAGGTTGTGGATGTGCTTGTTGCCACTAGGGATAAAACATTGATGCTATGTCTAAGGATGTAGTTGTTGATTACATTACGCACCATACTTAATGCAATTGTCCGTTGCTTTGCAACTTAATACTGGAAGGGGTTCGGATGATAACCTCGAAGGTGGACTTTTTAGGCATAGATGCATGCTTGGATGGCGGTCTATGTACTTTGTCGTAATGCCCAATTAAATCTCACTATATTTATCATGACATGTACGTGCATTGTTATGCCCTCTCTATTTGTCAATTGCCCGACTGTAATTTGTTCACCCAACATGCTTTTATCTTATGGGAGAGACACCTCTAGTAAACTGTGGACCCCGGTCCATTCTTTTATACTGAAATACAAATCTGTTGCAATACTTGTTTTACTGTTTTCTTGCAAATAATCATCTTCCACACAATACGGTTAATCCTTTGTTACAACAAGCCGGTGAGATTGACAACCTCACTGTTTCGTTGGGGCAAAGTACTTTGGTTGTGTTGTGCGGGTTCCACGTTGGCGCCGGAATCCCCGGTGTTGCGCCGCACTACATCCCGCCGCCATCAACCTTCAACGTGCTTCTTGGCTCCTCCTGGTTCGATAAACCTTGGTTTCTTTCTGAGGGAAAACTTGCTGCTGTGTGCATCATACCTTCCTCTTGGGGTTCCCAACGAACGTGTGAGTTACACGCCATCAAGCTCTTTTTCTGGCGCCGTTGCCGGGGAGATCAAGACACGCTGCAAGGGGAGTCTCCACTTCCCAATCTCTTTACTTTGTTTTTGTCTTGCTTTATTTTATTTACTACTTTGTTTGCTGCATTATATCAAAACACAAAAAAATTATTTGCTAGCTTTACTTTATTTGCTATCTTGTTCGTTATATTAAAAACACAAAAAATTAGTTACTTGCATTCACTTTAACTAGTTTGCTTTATTTACTACTGCTAAAATGAGTAATCCTGAAGTTGAAGTTCGTTCATTTAAGCAACAAGGGGGAGAATGTTTAAAAGATGCTTGGTATAGAATTAGTGATGCCCATAATAGGTGCACTAAGAAACACTCCACCACTATCCTACTCAGGAATTTTTATGTTGGTATCTCTAGCTGGAATAGATATGTTCTTGATTGTCTCGCGGGGGGTAACTTCCTAGGCGCTCCCGCTTTAGAAGCTAGTTGCATTATTGAGAGTTTATTTGGAACACCACCTGTTAATGAAACTAAAATTGAAACCTCACTTGAGGATGTTATGAAAAAATTGGAAACCATAGAGAAAATTTTTCCGAGTGTTGAAACTAAGTTGGAAATGTTACTTGATAAAACTGATGAACTTGATAAATCCTTAGGAGGAATTGATGAAAGAATTAGTGTCCTAGGAACTTGTGTTGACCCTGATAATCAAATTAATAGGATTGGCGAACTTGGAAAAGCTATGGGAACCTTGGGTTCAACCTTTTCATCTTTAAAGTTTAGAGAGAAAGCTTATGTGGGAAAAGAGCAAAAGTTTATGTATGTCTCTAAAGTGCCTAAACCAAAGAAATATTATTATAGGCCTAAAATTGACAAAGCCCTTAGTGCCACTACATATGGGGGAGCTTATGATATCAATGCTCCATCTCTCGATAATACTTGATATACACTTTCTGCGCCTAGCTGAAAGGCGTTAAAGAAAAGCGCTTATGGGAGACAACCCATGTTTTTACTACAGTATTTTTATTTTGAATTTGATTCTTGGAAGTTGTTTACTACTATAGCAACCTCTCCTTATCTTAGTTTTATGTTTTGTTGTGCCAAGTAAAGTCTTTGATAGTAAAGTAAATACTAGATTTGGATTACTGCGCAGAAACAGATTTCTTTGCTGTCACGAATCTGGGTCTAATTCTCTGTAGGTAACTCAGAAAATTAAGACAATTTACGTGAGTGATCCTCAGATATGTACGAAACTTTCATTCAATTTGGGCATTTTCATTTGAGCAAGTCTGGTTCCCTAATAAAATCCATCTTTACGGACTGTTCTGTTTTGACAGATTCTGCCTTTTATTTCGCATTGCCTCTTTTGCTATGTTGGATGAATTTCTTTGATCCATTAATGTCCAGTAGCTTTATGCAATGTCCAGAAGTGTTAAGAATGATTGTGTCACCTCTGAACATGTTAATTTTTATTGTGCACTAACCCTTTAATGAGTTGTTTCGAGTTTGGTGTGGAGGAAGTTTTCAAGGATCAAGAGAGGAGTATGATACAATATGATCAAGGAGAGTGAAAGCTCTAAGCTTGGGGATGCCCCGGTGGTTCACCCCTGCATATTCTAAGAAGACTCAAGCGTCTAAGCTTGGGGATGCCCAAGGCATCCCCTTCTTCATCGACAACATTATCGAGTTCCTCCCCTGAAACTATATTTTTATTCGGCCACATCTTATGCACTTTGCTTGGAGCGTCGGTTTGTTTTTGTTTTTTTGTTTTGTTTGAATAAAATGGATCCTATCATTCACTGTATGGGAGAGAGACACGCTCCGCTGTAGCATATGGACAAGTATGTCCTTAGGCTTTACTCATAGTATTCATGGCGAAGTTTCTTCTTCGTTAAATTGTTATATGGTTGGATTTGGAAAATGCTACATGTAGTAATTCTAAAATGTCTTGGATAATTTGATACTTGGCAATTGTTGTGCTCATGTTTGAGCTCTTGCATCATATACTTTGCACCCATTAATGAAGAAACACTTAGAGCTTGCTAATTTGGTTTGCATATTTGGTTTCTCTAGAGTCTAGATAATATCTAGTATTGAGTTTTGAACAACAAGGAAGACGGTGTAGAGTCTTATAATGTTTACAATATGTCTTTTATGTGAGTTTTGCTGCACCGGTTCATCCTTGTGTTTGTTTCAAATAACCTTGCTAGCCTAAACCTTGTATCGAGAGGGAATACTTCTCATGCATCCAAAATCCTTGAGCCAACCACTATGCCATTTGTGTCCACCATATCTACCTACTACATGGTATTTCTCCGCCATTCCAAAGTAAATTGCTTAAGTGCTACCTTTAAAATTCCATCATTCAGCTTTGCAATATATAGCTCATGGGACAAAATAGCTTAAAAACTATTGTGGTATTGAATATGTACTTATGTACTTATGCACTTTATCTCTTATTAAGTTGCTTGTTGTGCGATAACCATGCTTCTGGGGACGCCATCAACTATTCTTTGTTGAATATTGATACGTCTCCGACGTATCGATAATTTCTTTTGTTCCATGCCACATTATTGATGATACCTACATGTTTTATGCACACTTTATGTCATATTCGTGCATTTTCTGGAACTAACCTATTAACAAGATGCCGAAGAGCCAGTTCCTGTTTTCTGCTGTTTTTGGTTCCAGAAATCCTAGTAAAGAAATATTCTCGGAATTGGACGAAACGAAGACCCAGGTTCCTATTTTCACCGGAAGCATCCAGAACACCCGGGAAGGACCAGAGGGGGGGCACTGGGCCCCCGGACCATAGGCCGGCGCGGCCCGGGCCCCGGCCGCGCCGCCCTATGGTGTGGCCACCCCTTCGACCCTCCTGCGCCGCCTCTTCGCCTATATAAAGCCTCCGTCGCGAAACCCCGATGCGAAGAACCACGATACGGAAAACCTTCCGCAGCCGCCGCCATCGCGAAGCCAAGATGCGGGGGACAGGAGTCTCCGTTCCGGCACCCTGCCGGAGCGGGGAAGTGCCCCGGAAGGCTTCTCCATCGACACCGCTGCCATCTCCACCGCCATCTTCATCACCGCTGCTGCTCCCATGAGGAGGGAGTAGTTCTCCATCGAGGCTCGGGGCTGTACCGGTAGCTATGTGGTTCATCTCTCTCCTATGTGCTTCAATACAATAATCTCATGAGCTGCCTTACATGATTGAGATTCATATGATGATGCTTGTAATCTAGATGTCATTATGCTAGTCAAGTGAGTTTTACTTATGTGATCTCCGGAGACTCCTTGTCCCACGTGTGTAAAGGTGACGAGTGTGTGCACCGTGTGGGTCTCTTAGGCTATATTTCACAGAATACTTATTCACTGTTGAATGGCATAGTGAGGTGCTTATTTATATCTCTTTATGATTGCAATGTGTTTGTATCACAATTTATCTATGTGCTACTCTAGTGATGTGTTATTAAAGTAGTTTTATTCCTCCTGCACGTGTGCAAAGGTGACAGTGTGTGCACCGTGTTAGTACTTGGTTTATGCTATGATCATGATCTCTTGTAGATTGCGAAGTTAACTATTGCTATGATAATATTGATGTGATCTATTCCTCCTACACATGCATGAAGGTAACAGTGTGCATGCTATGCTAGTACTTGGTTTAGTCTTTTGATCTATCTTACACTAAAGGTTACTAAAATATGAGCATTATTGTGGAGCTTGTTAACTCCGGCATTGAGGGTTCGTGTAATCCTACGCAATGTGTTCATCATCCAACAAAAGTGTAGAGTATGCATTTATCTATTCTGTTATGTGATCAATGTTGAGAGTGTCCACTAGTGAAAGTGTAATCCCTAGGCCTTGTTCCTAAATATCTGCTATCGCTGCTTGTTTACTTGTTTCTACTGCGTTACTACTGCTGCGTTACTACTGCTTGTTTACTTGTCTCGGGCAAAGCACTTTTACGGTGCCGTTGCTACTACTTATTCATACCACCTATATTTCACTATCTCTTCGCCGAACTAGTGCACCTATTAGGTGTGTTGGGGACACAAGAGACTTCTTGCTTTGTGGTTGCGAGTTGCATGAGAGGGATATCTTTGACCTCTTCCTCCCCGAGATCGATAAACCTTGGGTATCCACTTAAGGGAAACTTGCTGCTGTTCTACAAACCTCTGCTCTTGGAGGCCCAACACTGTCTACAAGAATAGAAGCTCCCGTAGACATCAAGCTATTTTATGGCGCCGTTGCCGGGGAGGAAAGGTAAAGGGCTCTCATACTCCGGTTCCAGGTAACAGTACTTTTCTGGCGCCATTGTGTTTGTGCTCGAAGATATTTCCTTTAGATCCTGCAATTGCATCTTTTTGTTTCTTGTTTACACTAGTTTGGCATAATGGACAACAATGAGCTTCTTATTCTATTTCCTGATTTAAAACATGGATTGTTTGATGCGAAAATTAAAAAACCTATGAAATCTTATTTGCATGCTGGTAGTAATATTAGTATGAACGCTTTGAACACCATTGTTGATAATGATATGGAAAATGCTAAGCTTGGGGAAGCTGGTTTTCATGATCTTTTTAGTCCCCCAAGCATTGAGGAGAAAATTTTCTTTGATGATACTTTGCCTCCTATTTATGATGATTATAATAGTGGTCTTTTGGTACAACCTACTATGGAGAGTAAATTTTATTGTGATTATACTATGCCTCCTACACTTGATGAGAATAATAATGATAGCTACTTTGTTGAATTTGCTCCCACTATTACTAATAAAATTGATTATGCCTATGTGGAGAGTAATAATTTTATGCATGAGACTCATGATAAGAATGCTTTATGTGATAGTTATATTGTTGAGTTTGCTCATGTTGCTACTGAAAGTTATTATGAGAGAGGAAAATATGGTTGTAGAAATTTTCATGTTACTAAAACACCTCTCTATGTGCTGAAATTTTTGAAGCTATACTTGTTTTATCTTCCTATGCTTGTTACTTTGCACTTCATGAATTTGTTTATTTACAAGATTCCTATGCATAGGAAGCATGTTAGACTTAAATGTGTTTTGAATTTTCCTCTTGATGCTCTCTTTTGCTTCAAATACTATCTCTTGCGAATGCATCATTAAAACTGTTGAGCCCATCTTAATGGCTATAAAGAAAAGAACTTCTTGGGAGATAACCCATGTGTTTATTTTGCTACAGTACTTTGTTTTATATTTGTGTCTTGGAAGTTGTTTACTACTGTAGCAACCTCTCCTTACCTTAGTTTTGTGTTTTGTTGTGCCAAGTAAAGTCTTTGATAGTAAAGTAAGTACTAGATTTGGATTACTGCGCAGTTCCAGATTTCTTTGCTGTCACGAATCTGGGTCTAATTCTCTCGTAGGTAACTCAGAAAATTATGCCAATTTACGTGACTGATCCTCGGATATGTACGCAACTTTCATTCAATTTGGGAATTTTCATTTGAGCAAGTCTGGTGCCCTTTTAAAATTCGTCTTTACTGGATCGTTCTGTTTTGACAGATTCTGCCTTTTATTTCGCATTGCTTCTTTCTGTTGTGCTGGGTGGATTTCTTTGTTCCATTACCTTCCAGTAGCTTTGAGCAATGTCCGAAGTGTTAAGAATGATTGTGTCACCTCTGAACATGTGAGTTTTTGATTATGCACTAACCCTCTAATGAGTTTGTTTCGAGTTTGGTGTGGAGGAAGTTTTCAAGGGTCAAGAGAGGAGGATTATATACTATGATCAAGGAGAGTGAAAGCTCTAAGCTTGGGGATGCCCCGGTGGTTCACCCCTGCATATTCTAAGAAGACTCAAGCGTCTAAGCTTGGGGATGCCCAAGGCATCCCCTTCTTCATCGACAAATTATCGGGTTCCTTCTCTTGAAACTATATTTTTATTCGGCCACATCTTATGTACTTTACTTGGAGCGTCTGTGTGCTTTTGTTTTTGTTTTTGTTTGAATAAATGCTTGTGTGGGAGAGAGACACGCTCCGCTGGTTCATATGAACACATGTGTTCTTAGCTTTTAATTTTCATGGCGAAGTTTCTTCTTCGTTAATTTGTTATATGGTTGGAATTGGAAAATGATACATGTAGTAAATTGCTATAATGTCTTGGATAATGTGATACTTGGCAATTGTTGTGCTCATGTTTAAGCTCTTGCATCATATACTTTGCACCCATTAATGAAGAAACACTTAGAGCTTGCTAATTTGGTTTGCATATTTGGTTTCTCTAGAGTCTAGATAATATCTAGTATTGAGTTTTGAACAACAAGGAAGACGGTGTAGAGTCTTATAATGTTTACAATATGTCTTTTATGTGAGTTTTGCTGCACCGGTTCATCCTTGTGTTTGTTTCAAATAACCTTGCTAGCCTAAACCTTGTATCGAGAGGGAATACTTCTCATGCATCCAAAATACTTGAGCCAACCACTATGCCATTTGTGTCCACCATACCTACCTACTACATGGTATTTATCCGCCATTCCAAAGTAAATTGCTTGAGTGCTACCTTTAAAATTCCATCATTCACCTTTGCAATATATAGCTCATGGGACAAATAGCTTAAAAACTATTGTGGTATTGAATATGTACTTATGCATTTTATCTCTTATTAAGTTGCTTGTTGTGCGATAACCATGCTTCGGGGACGCCATCAACTATTCTTTGTTGAATATCATGTGAGTTGCTATGCATGTCCGTCTTGTCTCGAAGTAAGAGAGATCTACCACCTTTATGGTTGGAGCATGTATATTGTTAGAGAAGAACATTGGGCCGCTAACTAAAGCCATGAATCATGGTGGAAGTTTCAGTTTTGGACACACATCCTCAATCTCATATGAGAATAATAATTGTTGCCACATGCTTATGCATTAAAGAGGAGTCCATTATCTGTTGTCCATGTTGTCCCGGTATGGATGTCTAAGTTGAGAATAATCAAAAGCGAGAAATCCAAAATGCGAGCTTTCTCCTTAGACCTTTGTACAGGCGGCATGGAGGTACCCCATTGTGACACTTGGTCAAAACATGTGCATTGCAAAGATCCGGTAGTCCAAGCTAATTAGGACAAGGTGCGGGCACTATTAGTATATTATGCATGAGGCTTGCAACTTGTAAGATATAATTTACATAACTCATATGCTTTATTACTACCGTTGACAAAATTGTTTCATGTTTTCAAAATAAAAGCTCTAGCACAAATATAGCAATCGATGCTTTCCTCTTTGAAGGACCTTTCTCTTTACTTTTATGTTGAGTCAGTTCACCTATTTCTCTCCACCTCAAGAAGCAAACACTTGTGTGAACTGTGCATTGATTCCTACATACTTGCATATTGTACTTGTTATATTACTCTATGTTGACAATTATCCATGAGATATACATGCTACAAGTTGAAAGCAACCGCTGAAACTTAATCTTCCTTTGTGTTGCTTCAATACCTTTACTTTGATTTATTGCTTTATGAGTTAACTCTTATGCAAGACTTATTAATACTTGTCTTGAAGTACTATTCATGAAAAGTCTTTGCTTTATGATTCACTTGTTTACTCATGTCATTACCATTGTTTTGATCGCTGCATTCATTACATATGTTTACAATATGATCAAGTTTATGATGGCATGTCACTCCAGAAATTATCTTTGTTATCGTTTTACCTGCTCGGGACGAGCAAAACTAAGCTTGGGGATGCTTGATACGTCTCCGACGTATCGATAATTTCTTTTGTTCCATGCCACATTATTGATGATACCTATATGTTTTATGCACACTTTATGTCATATTCGTGCATTTTCTGGAACTAACCTATTAACAAGATGCCGAAGAGCCAGTTCCTCGTTTTCTGCTGTTTTTGGTTCCGAAATCCTAGTAAAGAAATATTCTCGGAATTGGACGAAACGAAGACCCAGGTTCCTATTTTCACCGGAAGCATCCAGAACACCCGGGAAGGACCGGAGGGGGCACTGGGCCCCCAGACCATAGGCCGGCGCGGCCCAGGCCCTGGCCGCGCCGCCCTATGGTGTGGCCACCCCTTCGACCCTCCTGCGCCGCCTCTTCGCCTATATAAAGCCTCCGTCGCGAAACCCCTGATGCGAAGAACCACGATACGGAAAACCTTCCAGAGCCGCCGCCATCGCGAAGCCAAGATCTGGGGGACAGGGAGTCTCCGTTCCGGCACCCTGCCGGAGCGGGGAAGTGCCCCGGAAGGCTTCTCCATCGACACCGCTGCCATCTCCACCGCCATCTTCATCACCGCTGCTGCTCCCATGAGGAGGGAGTAGTTCTCCATCGAGGCTCGGGGCTGTACCGGTAGCTATGTGGTTCATCTCTCTCCTATGTGCTTCAATACAATAATCTCATGAGCTGCCTTACATGATTGAGATTCATATGATGATGCTTGTAATCTAGATGTCATTATGCTAGTCAAGTGAGTTTTACTTATGTGATCTCCGGAGACTCCTTGTCCCACGTGTGTAAAGGTGACGAGTGTGTGCACCGTGTGGGTCTCTTAGGCTATATTTCACAGAATACTTATTCACTGTTGAATGGCATAGTGAGGTGCTTATTTATATCTCTTTATGATTGCAATGTGTTTGTATCACAATTTATCTATGTGCTACTCTAGTGATGTGTTATTAAAGTAGTTTTATTCCTCCTGCACGTGTGCAAAGGTGACAATGTGTGCACCGTGTTAGTACTTGGTTTATGCTATGATCATGATCTCTTGTAGATTGCGAAGTTAACTATTGCTATGATAATATTGATGTGATCTATTCCTCCTACACATGCATGAAGGTAACAAGTGTGCATGCTATGCTAGTACTTGGTTTAGTCTTTTGATCTATCTTACACTAAAGGTTACTAAAATATGAGCATTATTGTGGAGCTTGTTAACTCCGGCATTGAGGGTTCGTGTAATCCTACACAATGTGTTCATCATCCAACAAAAGTGTAGAGTATGCATTTATCTATTCGTTATGTGATCAATGTTGAGAGTGTCCACTAGTGAAAGTGTAATCCCTAGGCCTTGTTCCTAAATATCTGCTATCGCTTGCTTGTTTACTTGTTTTATCTGCGTTACTACTGCTGCGTTACTACTGCTGCGTTACTACTGCTTGTTTATTGTCCCGGGCAAAGCACTTTTCTCGGTGCCGTTGCTACTACTTATTCATACCACCTGTATTTCACTATCTCTTCGCCGAACTAGTGCACCTATTAGGTGTGTTGGGGACACAAGAGACTTCTTGCTTTGTGGTTGCAGGGTTGCATGAGAGGGATATCTTTGACCTCTTCCTCCCTGAGATCGATAAACCTTGGGTATCCACTTAAGGGAAACTTGCTGCTGTTCTACAAACCTCTGCTCTTGGAGGCCCAACACTGTCTACAAGAATAGAAGCTCCCGTAGACATCAAATATCATGTGAGTTGCTATGCATGTCCGTCTTGTCTGAAGTAAGAGAGATCTACCACCTTAATGGTTGGAGCATGCATATTGTTAGAGAAGAACATTGGGCCGCTAACTAAAGCCATGAATCATGGTGGAAGTTTCAGTTTTGGACATATATCCTCAATCTCATATGAGAATAATAATTGTTGCCACATGCTTATGCATTAAAGAGGAGTCTATTATCTCGTTGTCCATGTTGTCCCGGTATGGATGTCTAAGTTGAGAATAATCAAAAGCGAGAAATCCAAAATGCGAGCTTTCTCCTTAGACCTTTGTACGAGCGGCATGGAGGTACCCCATTGTGACACTTGGTTAAAACATATGTATTGCAATGATCCGGTAGTCCAAGCTAATTAGGACAAGGTGCGGGCACTATTAGTATACTATGCATGAGGCTTGCAACTTGTAAGATATAATTTACAGAACTCATATGCTTTATTACTACCGTTGACAAAATTGTTTCATGTTTTCAAAATAAAAGCTCTAGCACAAATATAGCAATTGATGCTTTCCTCTTTGAAGGACCATTCTTTTTACTTTTATGTTGAGTCGGTTCACCTATCTCTCTCCACCTCAAGAAGCAAACACTTGTGTGAACTGTGCATTGATTTCTACATACTTGCATATTGCACTTGTTATATTACTCTATGTTGACAATTATCTATGAGATATACATGTTATAAGTTGAAAGCAACCGCTGAAACTTAATCTTCCTTTGTGTTGCTTCAATACCTTTACTTCGATTTACTGCTTTATGAGTTAACTCTTATGCAAGAATTATTGATGCTTGTCTTGAAGTACTATTCATGAAAAGTCTTTGCTTTATGATTCACTTGTTTACTCATGTCATTACCATTGTTTTGATCGCTGCATTCATTACATATGTTTACAAATAGTATGATCAAGGTTATGATGGCATGTCACTTCGAAATTATCTTTGTTATCGTTTTACCTGCTCGGGACGAGCAGAACTAAGCTTGGGGATGCTGATACGTCTCCGACGTATCGATAATTTCTTATGTTCCATGCCACATTATTGATGATATCTACATGCTTTATGCACACTTTATGTCATATTCGTGCATTTTCTGGAACTAACCTATTAACAAGATGCCGAAGAGCCAGTTGTTGTTTTTGCTGTTTTTGGTTTCAGAAATCCTAGTAACGAAATATTCTCGGAATTGGACGAAATCAACGCCCAGGGTCCTATTTTGCCACGAAGCTTCCAGAAGACCGAAGAGGATTCGAAGTGGGGATATGAGGCGCCGCCACACTAGGGCGGCGCGGCCTGGCCCTTGGCCGCGCCGACCTGTGGTGTGGGGCCCTCGTGTGGCCCCTCGCGTTGCCCTTCCGCCTACTTAAAGCCTCCGTCGCGAAACCCCCAGTACCGAGAGCCACGATACGGAAAACCTTCCAGAGACGCCGCCGCCGCCAATCCCATCTCGGGGGATTCTGGAGATCTCCTCCGGCACCCTGCCGGAGAGGGGATTCATCTCCCGGAGGACTCTTCACCGCCATGGTCGCCTCCCGGAGTGATGAGTGAGTAGTTCAGCCCTGGACTATGGGTCCATAGCAGTAGCTAGATGGTTGTCTTCTCCTCATTATGCTTCATTGTTGGATCTTGTGAGCTGCCTAACATGATCAAGATCATCTATCTGTAATACTATATGTTGTGTTTGTCGGGATCCGATGGATAGAGAATACTATGTTATGGTAATTATCAAGTTATTACCTATGTGTTGTTTATGATCTTGCATGCTCTCCGTTATTAGTAGAGGCTCTGGCCAAGTTTTTGCTCTTAACTCCAAGAGGGAGTATTTATGCTCGATAGTGGGTTCATGCCTCCATTGATATCTGGGACAGTGACAGAAAATTCTAAGGTTGTGGATGTCGTTGTTGCCACTAGGGATAAAACATTGATGCTATGTCTAAGGATGTAGTTGTTGATTACATTACGCACCATACTTAATGCAATTGTCCGGTGCTTTGCAACTTAATACTTGGAAGGGGTTCGGATGATAACCTGAAGGTGGAATTTTTAGGCATAGATGCATGTCTGGATGGCGGTCTATGTACTTTGTCGTAATGCCCAATTAAATCTCACTATATTTATCATGACATGTATGTGCATTGTTATGCCCTCTCTATTTGTCAATTGCCCGACTGTAATTTGTTCACCCAACATGCTTTTATCTTATGGGAGAGACACCTCTAGTAAACTATGGACCCCGGTCCATTCTTTTATACTGAAATACAAATCTGTCGCAATACTTGTTTTATTGTTTTCTTGCAAACAATCATCTTCCACACAATACGGTTAATCCTTTGTTACAGACAAGCCGGTGAGATTGACAACCTCACTTCGTTTCGTTGGGGCAAAGTACTTTGGTTGTGTTGTGTAGGTTCCACGTTGGCACCGGAATCCCTGGTGTTGCGCCGCACTACATCCCGCCGCCATCAACCTTCAACGTGCTTCTTGGCTGCTCCTGGTTCGATAAACCTTGGTTTCTTTCTGAGGGAAAACTTGCTGCTGTGCGCATCATACCTTCCTCTTGGGGTTCCCAACGAACGTGTGAGTTACACGCCATCAAACCCCTGCAGCACCCTCGCCCGCTATAAATAGAGGCCTCCCTCGCTCCAATTCTTCACACCATTCCACTCCTCTCCTCCCACTGATCCTCCTCGAGCATTCCCTCGTCCCAATTTCATCCACAGAGCCCCAATCGATCGCCGGAGCGCCGCCAGTATTGCTGCAAGATCGCCAGAGCTAGGAGCCGCCCCAGGAGACGCCACCGGTACCAGGAGCCTCGCCATCATCGACAACCTCGCCCTGCATCAACGCCTATGATCGCCGGACCTCCAGTGAGTCGCCGACCCCCTACCCTCGCCGCTAGTAGGGTTGCCTCTCATCGGAGACGACGATGATCCACCGCCGTTCGATCGCGATCTAATCCTACGGTCCCCTTTGATTCGTACTGTTTCGGTGTTGATAAGTCATTGACAGGTGGGGTCCGCTGTCAGGTAGCCCGCGCGTGCGAGATGCGCTGCTGGGCTGGCCCATTCCCTTTTCTCTCTTTGGCCCGTTAACGTTTCCCGCCGTAGCCCAAAGATTTGAATTCGATTTATTCCTTTTTAACTCAATTCAATACTGGTGCTTTGCTAGAAATTGAATAACTTCAATCTACAATTCCAAATTGAGTGATTCCAATTTTGTGTGAAAGCTTATGAAATTATCTAGCAAACCCCATTGGTCTCAAACTCTAGTTCATTATAGATCACTTGCAAGAAAAAGAACAAGTTAGTACCTTTATGACAATACCTACATGTTTTACTCATACTTTATAATGTTTTTATGCGTTTTCCGGGACTAACCTATTAACAAGATGCCGAAGCGCCAGTTCCTGTTTTCTGATATTTTTGGTTTCAGAAATTCTACAAAGGAAATATTCTCGGAATTGGACCCCACGAAGACAGAAGTCAATATTTTGCCGAGACGGACCCAGAGAGCCAGAGAAGAGCCAGAGGGGGGCCAAGGGGAACCCCAAGAGGAAGGTGTGATGCGCACAGCAGCAAGTTTTCCCTCAGTAAGAAACCAAGGTTATCGAACCAGTAGGAGCCAAGAAGCACGTTGAAGGTTGATGGCGGCGGAGTGTAGTGCGGCGCAACACCAGGGATTCCGGCGCCAATGTGGAACCTGCACAACACAATCACACCACTTTGCCCCAACGTAACAGTGAGGTTGTCAATCTCACCGGCTTGCTGAAAACAAAGGATTAGATGTATAGTGTGGATGATGAGGATTGTTTGCAAAGAACAGTAAAGAACAATTGCAGTAGATTGTATTTCAGATGTAAAGAGTAGGACCGGGGTCCACAGATCACTAGCGGTGTCTCTCCCATAAGATAAATAGATGTTGGGTGAACAAATTACAGTTGGGCAATTGACAAATAAAGAAGGCATAACAATGCACATATATATATATCATGATGAGTACTATGAGATTTAATCAGGGCATTACGACAAAGTACATAGACCGCTATCCAGCATGCATCTATGCCTAAAAAGTCCACCTCCAGGTTATCATCCGAACCCCTTCCAGTATTAATTTGTAAACAACGAGACAATTGCATTAAGTATGGTGCGTAATGTAATCAACACAAATATCCTTAGACAAAGCATCGATGTTTTATCCCTAGTAGCAACGAGCACATCCACAACCTTAGAACTTTCTGTCACTCGTCCCAGATTTAATGGAGGCATGAACCCACTATCGAGCATAAATACTCCCTCTTGGAGTCACAAGTATCAACTTGGCCGAGCCTCTACTAGCAACGGAGAGCATGCAAGAACATAAATAACATATATGATAGATTGATAATCAACTTGACATAGTATTCAATATTCATCGGATCCCAACAAACACAACATGTAGCATTACAAATAGATGATCTTGATCATGATAGGCAGCTCACAAGATCTAACATGATAGCACAATTAGGAGAAGACGACCATCTAGCTACTGCTATGGACCCATAGTCCAGGGGTGGACTACTCACACATCGATCCGGAGGCGATCATGGCGATGAAGAGACCTCCGGGAGATGATTCCCCTCTCCGGCAGGGTGCCGGAGGCGATCTCCTGAATCCCCCGAGATGGGATTGGCGGCGGCGTCTCTGGAAGGTTTTTCCGTATCGTGGCTCTCGGTACTGGGGTTTTCGCGACGAAGGATTTAAGTAGGCGGAAGGGCAGGTCGAGGGGCGTCACGAGGGGCCCACACAACAGGGCCACGCGGCCAGGGCCCAGGCCGCGCCGCCCTGGCGTGTCGCCGCCTCGTCGCCCCACTTCGTATCCTCTTCGGTCTTCTGGAAGCTTCGTGGAAAAATAGGACCCTGGGCGTTCATTTCGTCCAATTCCGAGAATATTTCCTTACTAGGATTTCTGAAACCAAAAACAGCAGAAAACAACAACTGGCTCTTCGGCATCTCGTCAATAGGTTAGTGCCGGAAAATGCATAATAATGACATATAATGTGTATAAAACATGTGAGTATCATCAATAAAGTAGCATGGAACATAAGAAATTATAGATACATTTGGGACGTATCAAGCATCCCCAAGCTTAGTTCCTACTCGTCCTCGAGTAGGTAAACGATAACAAAGATAATTTCTGAAGTGACATGCTATCATAATCTTGATCATACTATTGTAAGCATATGAGATGAATGCAGCGATTCGAAGCAATGATGAAGATAATGAGTAAACAAATGAATCATATAGCAAGTACTTTTCATGAATAATACTTTCAAGACAAGCATCAATAAGACTTGCATAAGAGTTACTCATAAAGCAATAAATTCAAAGTAAAGGCATTGAAGCAACACAAAGGAAGATATAAGTTTCAGCGGTTGCTTTCAACTTCAACATATTTATCTCATGGATAATTGTCAACACAAAGTAATATAACAAGTGCAATAGGTAAACATGTAAGAATCAATGCACACAGTTGACACAAGTGTTTGCTTCTGGGATAGAAAGAATAGGTAAACTGACTCAACAATAAAGTAGAAGATAGGCCCTTCGTAGAGGGAAGCATTGATTACTATATTTGTGCTAGAGCTTTTCATTTTGAAAACAAGAAACAATTTTGTCAACGGTAGTAATAAAGCATATGTGTTATGTATAAGATATCTTATAAGTTGCAAGCCTCATGCATAGTATACTAATAGTGCTCGCACCTTGTCCTAATTATCTTGGATTAACACGGATTATCATTGCATAGCATATGTTTCAACCAAGTGTCACAAAGGGGTACCTCTATGCCGCCTCGTACAAAGGTCTAAGGAGAAAGCTCGCATTGGATTTCTCGCTTTTGATTATTCTCAACTTTGACATCCATACCGGGACAACATAGACAACGAGATAATGGACTCCTCTTTAATGCATAAGCATTCAACAACGATTAATATTCTCATAAGAGATTGAGGATTAGTTGTCCAAACTGAAACTTCCACCATGAATCATGGCTTTAGTTAACGGCCCAATGTTCTTCTCTAACATTATGCATACTCAAACCATTTGATCATGAAAATCTCCCTTACTTCAGACAAGACGAACATGCATAGCAACTCACCTGATATTCAACGAAGGAAAAGTTGATGGCGTCCCCAGAAACATGGTTACCGCTCAACAAGCAACTTATTAAGAGATAAGACACATAAGTACATATTCCTCACCACAATAGTTTTTAAGGCTACTTTCCCATGAGCTATATATTGTAAAGACAAAGAATAGAAATTTAAAGGTAGCACTCAAGTAATGTACTTTGGAATGGCGGAGAAATACCATGTGGTAGGTAGATATGGTGGACACAAATGGCATAGTAGTTGGCTCAAGGATTTGGATGCACGAGAAGAATTCCTCTCAATACAAGGCTAGGCTAGCAAGGTTGTTTGAAGCAAACTCAAGTATAAAAGGTGCGGCAAAGCTCACATATGAACATATTGTAACTATTATAAGACTTTATATTGTCTCCTTGTTGTTCGAACACCTCAACCGAGAAAATATCTAGACTCTAGAGATCAATCATGCAAACCAAATTTTAACAAGCTCTATGTAGTTATTCATTAATGGGTACAAGGTACATGATGCAAGAGCTTAAACATGATCTATATGAGCACACCAATTGCCAAGTATCACATTATTCAAGACATTAAACCATTTACCACATGCGGCATTTTCCGTTTCCAACCATATAATAATGAATGAAATAGTCCAACTTTCGCAATGAACATTAAATATAAAGCTAAGAACATATTTGTTCATACGAAACAGCGGAGCGTGTCTCTCTCCCAAACAAAGAATGCTAGGATCCGATCTTATTCAAACAAAAATAAAAATAAAACCAAACAGATGCTCCAAGTAAAGCGCATAAGATGTGACAGCATAAAAATATAGTTTCACTAGAGGTGACCTGATAAGTTGTCGATGAAGAAGGGATGCCTTGGGAATACCCAAGCTTAGACGCTTGGGTCTTCTTAAAATATGCAGGGATGAACCACGGGGGCATCCCCAAGCTTTGACCTTTCACTCTTCTTGATCATATTGTATCATCCTTCTCTCTTGACCCTTGAAAACTTCCTCCACACCAAACTCAAAACAAACTCATTAGAGGGTTAGTGCATAATCAAAAATTCACATGTTCAGAGGTGACATAATCATTCTTAACACTTCTGGACATTGCACAAAGCTACTGAAAGTTAATGGAACAAAGAAATCCATCAAACATAGCAAAACAGGCAATGCGAAATAAAAGGCAGAATCTGTCAAAACAGAACAGTCCGTAAAGACGAATTTTAAAGAGGCACCAGACTTGCTCAGATGAAAATTCCCAAATTGAATTAAAGTTGCGTACATATCTGAGTATCACGCACGTAAATTGGAAGATTTTTCTGAGTTACCTACAGAGAGGCAGATCGAAATTCGTGACAGCAAGAAATCTGTTTCTGCGCAGTAATCCAAATCTAGTATTGACTTTACTATCATAGACTTTACTTGGCACAACAATGCAATAAAATAAAGATAAGGAGAGGTTGATACAGTAGTAACAACTTCCAAGACTCAAATATAAAACAAAGTGCAGAAGTAAAATGATGGGTTGTCTCCCATAAGCGCTTTTATTTAACGCCTTTCAGCTAGGCGCAGAAAGTGTGTATCAAGTATTGTCAAGGGACGAAGCATCAACATCAATTGGTATCTTAGATGTTCCATCATTCATAGTGGTGCTAAGGGCTTTGTAAATTTTAGGCCTATAATAGTTTTTTGGTTTAGGCACTTTAGAGGCATACATGAATTTTTGCTCCTTACCCACATAAGCTTTCTCCTTAAACTTAAGACAAGAAAAAGTTGAACCCAAGGTTCCCATAGCTTCTTCAAGTTCACTAATCCTATGGGTTCGATTATCATGAGTAGCAAAAGTTTCTAAAACAGCAATTCTCTCATTAATTCCACCTAGAGATTTATCAAGTTTATCAGTGCTATTAAGTAATATTCCCAATTTAGTCTCAATACCCGGAAGATCTTTCTCTATGACCTCCAACTTTTTTATGACATCTTCAAGAGAGACTTCAATTTTAGTTTCATTAACAGGTGGTATTCCAAGTAGACTCTCAATGATGCAACTAGCTTCTAAAGCAGGAGTGCCTAGGAAATTACCTCCCGCAAGAGTATCAAGAACATACCTATTCCAGCTAGAGATACCAACATAAAAGTTCCTAAGTAGTATAATGGTGGAGTGTTTCTTAATGCACCTATGATAAGCATCGCTAATTCTATACCAAGCATCTTTAAAACTTTCTCCCCCTTGTTGCTTAAAGGAACGAACTTCAACTTCCGGATTACTCATTTTTAGTGGTAGTAAATAAAGTAAACTAAATAAAGTAAATGCAAGTAACTAATTTTTTTTGTGTTTTTGATATAGAGAACAAGACAGTAAATAAAGTAAAACCAACAACTAATTTTTTTGTGTTTTTGATTAAGTGCAGCAAACAAAGTAGTAAATAAAATAAAGTAAAACAAAGCAAGACAAAAACAAAGTAAAGAGAATGGATGTGGGAGACTCCCCTTGCAGCGTGTCTTGATCTCCCCGGCAACGGCGCCAGAAAAAGATGCTGCTGGCGTGCTGTTGACGTGGGAGTTAGAAATCTTTGTGGAGTATCTTTTCTTCAGGTCCCCGGCAACGGCGCCAGAAAAAGAGCTTGATTGCGCGTAGTTAACACGTCCGTTGGAAACCCCAAGAGGAAGGTGTGATGCGCACAACAGCAAGTTTTCCCTCAGTAAGAAACCAAGGTTATCGAACCGAGTAGGGAGCCAAGAAGCACGTTGAAGGTTGATGGCGGCGGAGTGTAGTGCGGCGCAACACCGGGGATTCGGCGCCAACGTGGAACCTGCACAACACAATCACGGTACTTTGCCCCAACGTAACGGTGAGGTTGTCAATCTCACCGGCTTGCTCGAAAACAAAGGATTAGATGTATAGTGTGGATGATGAGGATTGTTTGCAAAGAACAGTAAAGAACAATTGCAGTAGATTGTATTTCAGATGTAAAGAGTAGGACCGGGGTCCACAGATCACTAGTGGTGTCTCTCCCATAAGATAAACAGATGTTGGGTGAACAAATTACAGTTGGCAATTGACAAATAAAGAAGGCATAACAATGCAAATATATATATATATATATATATATATATATATATATATA
>NC_061509.1:71754035-71793667 GCF_022539505.1 Lolium rigidum
ACGTCAAATGTTGGCCTCGTGGACTAGAGAGTCCCGTTATTATTACGCTTCCGCTATGTATGAACTTATGTATGATGTTGATTGTGAGATCAACTATTTGTGTAATATGAATCATGTGATTCAAGATTGTATGACACTATGGCTTGTAATAAATAATGACTGTGATATTCGACTATTATGCCTCGCAACAACATTATCCTGGGATTGCGATGAATGACATAATAGGCATCTGGACATAAAAATCCGGGTGTTGACATTGTATATGAGTTTGCTGTTCATGATTCTTTTACAAACAATTAAACTCTAAATCCATTTCTGGATAGTGATGTGATCTATTTGTCTTGCTCTTATTTGGTGCTAAGTGTGATGTGACCTCAGTAGCCTTGCTACTGACTGGTTGCTCACCTAGTTGGTTGGATCTTGTTGGTTACTCAACTTTTCTTGCATATTAGGGGATCATAGTAAGTATGAATGCCAATATGCTTGCCTATGAAGAAATCTAGGGTTTCTGATGGTTGCTTGCTTAGGATCTTCTGTATAGTCTTAGCTGCTAATCTATGCTATCTACTGGTGCTATCTGTGCATGTGATCTTGCTAGTGTGCATCTGTGCATGCTTTCTAGCTTCTGTGCACATGATTGGTATCTGGATGGTTTCTGTCTTAGTAGCTTTTGACTGGCAGTAATCCTTGGTGAAAACCAAGTGATGATCTACCCATATGAGCATCTGCTCATCCCATGCTTATGCATATGATGGATTAGATCCATTGGATCTCTTCCAGGAACTAGGTATACCTTGTTCCGGCTCCTAGAAAGTAATGCTTTGTTGATGCGGACTTGGGTTTGTTCACAGCCCTTCACCTCCGGAGCTTGGATGATCTTCTAGGTCACCATGATCTCTCGGTGGCTTGAGGAGTTGTGTGTGTTGGTTCTGTTCTTGCTCAAGAACGGATGAACTATGCTTGTTTTTGCTTCACCCTTACCCGGTGATCTTATCCGGTCGATCGGTCACTCGGTTCTAGGGTTTGTGCTCCTTTTATATGATCCCTACTTCTCTCTCTGCATTGACACACAAGCCTGGCATGCTTGGTGACTAAGCTCTTGCATGGCCTTGTTCGTTGCTGCCTGACACACTTGAGCTGTGTGCTCTCATATGCTGAAACTTGAGCCCTGGTGTGTGCTCAGGTTTGGTCTGCTGCTGCCCTTATCTTGTGCTGTCCCTGGTTTTGGACAAGCACAAGTGTGCTGTGACTTGGTTCTGTCCAAACTGAATATTGTGTCATTTGCTAACTCTAACATTTTGGCTAGTTTGATTCTTTGTTTTGCAGGTTTATGAAGTTGGACATGGCCAGAAGATATTCTCCAAGTCATATAGTCTAGGTTTTAGGTTAGGAATAAAATTGTAATCTTCATTTTCATTTCTGTTTCTTATTTATCAATTCTTGTATCAAGAATATTGTAAAGACTTTGTAATCTGTGTTGATATCAATAAAGCCCAAGGTTTTTGTTTATGAGCTTTTGATTATGTGACATTTATATTCTGAAATAAACATTGTATTTATGATTTACTTTGAAATTCAAAGTTGTTTGAATTATGAATTCCATTTATATTGTTCAATGTTTATTGTTTAATGTATTAACACTTGTCAAATGAAATCAATTCCCCAAATCAACAAGATACAAAAGAGATCATGTCGAAATTTCCCTAACTCACATTGCCTAACCCTAAGTGCAAAATGAGAGAGAACCTCGATCCCTCTTAGGTTTAGTTGCAATAAGGCGCGAAAATTTCCCCCGTTTTGCGATGAAATGCACATCCCATTTATAAATCTACCCTTCGTTGTTCCTATGTTCTGGGTTATTACATTCAAGTAGAGAACCAGAATGGCACCCAAGTTTGGGCGGAGGTTGCTTTGTGGGAACACAACCTTTGTGAGGATCATCATGTCCTCTTCATTAATTCTTGTGAAATCACCTCGTGCCTGCAAGGTGTTAGCGATAACGTAGTACAAATAGAGAATAGCGGGCACTCAATAGATTTTCTCCAAGGGAGTGTGCTAGGTATTCTCATCCAAGAAAAGTACATGCTAGGTGAGGGGTGATGTCTACGCACGCTTCTATTCCTGTAGACAGTGTTGGGCCTCCAAGAGCAGAGGTTTGTAGAACAGTAGCAAGTTTCCCTTAAGTGAATCACCCAAGGTTTATCGAACTCAGGGAGGTAGAGGTCAAAGATATCCCTCTCAAGCAACCCTGCAATCACGATACAAGAAGTATCTTGTGTCCCCAACACACCTAATACACTTGTCAGATGTATAGGTGCACTAGTTCGGCGAAGAGATGGTAAAACACAGGTGGTATAGATGGTGGTAATATTGCAGGAAGTAAAGATGCAGTAAAACAGTAAACAAACGGTATTTGCAGTGTTTGGAAACGGTGCCAGAAAATAGCTTGCTGGCGTGGGAGGCAATTCTCTGTGGTGTAACTTTTCTATTCGGAAACAAGGCCTAGGGATCATACTTTCACTAGTGGACACTCTCAACATTGCAATCATAAAGGAATATAAATAAGCACTTCACTATGCGATTCTGAATTACTCTTTGGCAAGATAACGAACACTAATTCATCATGTAGCAAACCTTAAAGATGTATTCCCAAGTACTAATAAACACCCCATGCCATCACTTGTGAGCATTCATAGGAGGTACTAGCACACCACAATTTTATAGAGACATCCAACTCAAATCATAACTCGGTGAATAAGTATTCGTGAAATATAGCCTAAGAGACCCACACGGTGCACACACTCGTCACCTTTACACACGTGGGACAAGGAGTCTCCGGAGATCACATAAGTAAAATCCACTTGAATAGCATAACGACATCTAGATTACAAAGCTCATCATATGGATCTCAATCATGCAAAGCAACTCATGAGATCATTGTATTGAAGTACATGGGAGAGAGATTAACCACATAGCTACCGGTACAGCCCTTAGCCTCGGGGGAGAATGATACATCTCCGACGTATCGATAATTTCTTGTGTTCCATGCCACATTATTGATGATATCTACATGTTTTATGCACACTTTATGTCATATTCGTGCATTTTCTGGAACTAACCTATTAACAAGATGCCGAAGTGCCAGTTCCTCTTTTCTACTGTTTTTGGTTTCAGAAATCCTAGTAACGAAATATTCTCGGAATTGGACGAAATCAACGCCCAGGTTCCTATTTTCACCGGAAGCATCCAGAACACCCGAGAGCCGCCAGAGGGGGGCCATGTGGGCCCCAGACGACAGGGTGGCGCGGCCTGGGCCCTGGCCACGCCCCCCTATGGTGTCGCCGCCTCGTCGCCCCTCCGACTCCGCCTCTTCGCCTATATAAAGGTCCCTGACCTAAAACTTCGATAAGGAAAAGCCACGGTACGAGAAACCTTCCAGAGCCGCCGCCATCGCGAAGCCAAGATCTGGGGGACAGGAGTCTCTGTTCGGCACGGCTGCCGGGGCGGGGAAGTGCCCCGGAAGGCTCCTCCATCGACACCACCGCCATCTTCATCAACGCTGCTTGTCTCCCATGAGGAGGGAGTAGTTCTCCATCGAGGCTCGGGGCTGTACCGGTAGCTATGTGGTTCATCTCTCTCCTATGTGCTTCAATACAATAATCTCATGAGCTGCCTTACATGATTGAGATTCATATGATGATGCTTGTAATCTAGATGTCATTATGCTAGTCAAGTGAGTTTTACTTATGTGATCTCCGGAGACTCCTTGTCCCACGTGTGTAAAGGTGACAAGTGTGTGCACCGTGTGGGTCTCTTAGGCTATATTTCACATAATACTTATTCACTGTTATGAATGGCATAGTGAAGTGCTTATTTATATCTCTTTATGATTGCAATGTGTTTTGTATCACAATTTATCCATGTGTTACTCTAGTGATGTTATTAAAGTAGTTTTATTCCTCCTGCACGGTGTAATGGTGACATTGTGTGCATCCGTGTTAGTACTTGGCGTAGGCTATGATTGTGATCTCTTGTAGATTATGAAGTTAACTATTGCTATGATGGTATTGATGTGATCTATTCCTCCTACATAGTGTGAAGGTGACAGTGTGCATGCTTGTGTTAGTACTTGGTTTAGTCGTGTTGATCTTTCATGCACTCTAAGGTTATTTAAATATGAACATTGAATTGTGGAGCTTGTTAACTCCGGCATTGAGGGTTCGTGTAATCCTACGCAATGTGTTCATCATCCAACAAAAGAGTGTAGAGTATGCATTTATCTATTCTGTTATGTGATCAAAGTTGAGAGTGTCCACTAGTGAAAGTCTAATCCTCGGGCCTTGTTCCTAAATACGCTATCGCTGCTTGTTTCTTGTTTTCTTTGCGTTACTATCGCTACCATATTACCACCATCAACTACACGCCGAGCAAGCTATTTTCTGGCGCCGTTACAACTGCTCATATTCATTCATACCACCTGTATTTCACTATCTCTTCGTCGAACTAGTGCACCTATTAGGTGTGTTGGGGGCACAAGAGACTTCTTGCTTTGTGGTTGCAGGGTTGCATGAGAGGGATATCTTTGACCTCTTCCTCCCTGAGATCGATAAACCTTGGGTGATCCACTTAAGGGAAAACTGCTGCTGTTCTACAAACCTCTGCTCTTGGAGGCCCAACACTGTCTACAAGAATAGAAGCTCCCGTAGACATCAGAGAACTACTCCCTCCTCATCATAGGAGACAACAGCGTCGATGAAGATGGCGGTGGTGTCGATGGAGATGCCTTCCGGGGGCAATTCCCCGTCCCGGCGGCGTGCCGGAACAGAGACTTCTGTCCCTCGAATCTTGGCTTCGCGATGGCGGTGGCTCTGAAACTTTTCTTGTATCGTGGCTTATTGGTGTCGAAGATTTAGGTCACGACGACTTATATAGGCGAAGAAACGGAGTCGGAAGGGGTCTGGGGGTCCCATACAACAGGGGGGCGCGCCCCCCCTCTGGCCGCGCCGCCACCATGTGTGGGGGCCCTGGGCCTCCCCTCTGGTCCATCTTCGGTGTTCTGGAAGCTTCCGGGAAAAATAAGATTCTGGGCGTTGATTTCGTCCGATTCCGAGAATATTGCCCGAACAGTCTTTCTGGAACCAAAAACAGCAGAAAACATGAACTGGCACTTCGGCATCTTGTTATAGGTTAGTTCCGGAAAATGCATAAAAACATTATAAAGTGCAAGCAAAACATGTAGGTATTGTCATAAAACAAGCATGGAACATCAGAAATTATAGGTACGTTGGAGACGTATCAAGCATCCCCAAGCTTAGTTCCTGCTCGCCCTCGAGTAGGTAAACGATAAAAAGAATAATTTCCGTAGTGACATGCTACTTACATAACCTTGATCATACTATTATAAAGCATATGAGATGAATGCGAGTGACTCAAGGCAATGATCTATAGTTGCTAACAAATAGATAACATATAGCAAAACTTTTCATGAATAGTACTTTCAAGACAAGCATCAAAAGTCTTGCATAAGAGTTAACTCATAAAGCAATAAATTCAAAGTAAAGGCATTGAAGCAACACAGAGGAAGATTTAAGTTTCAGCAATTGCTTTCAACTTTCAACATGTATATCTCATGGATAATTGTCAATACAGAGTAATATGATGAATGCAAATAAGCAAGTATGTAAGAAGCAATGCACAGTTGACACAAGTGTTTGCTTCTAAGATGGAAGGAAGTAGGTAAGCCGACTCAACATAAAGTAAAAGAAAGGCCCTTTGCGAGAGGGAAGCGAGGATTAAATCATGTGCTAGAGCTTTTTAAGTTTTGAAATCATATAGAGAGCATAAAAGTAAAGTTTTGAGAGGTGTTTGTTGTTATCAACGAATGGTAGTGGGCACTCTAACCCCTCATCAAACAGACTTTCAAAGAGCGTCTCCCATGAAGGACGTTATCTCTACCGGCAAGGTAGATCATCCCTCTTCTCTTTTGTTTACACATGTACTTTAGTTTTATTTATGGATGACACTCCTCCCAACCTTTTGCTTACACAAGCCATGGCTAACCGAATCCTCGGGTGCCTTCCAACATTCACATACCATGAAGGAGTGTCTATTTACAAAATTAAATTGCTTACTGATGAATCAGGGAAAAACACGTGAAGAGAATTATTAGTGAAGGTTAATTAATTGGGGCTAGGAACCCCGCTGCCAGCTCTTTTTGCAAAATTATTGGATAAGCGGATGAAGCCACTAGTCCATTGGTGAAAGCTGCCCAACAAGATTGAAAGATAAAACACCACATACTTCCTCATGAGCTATAAAACATTGACACAAATAAGAGATAATAAAGTTTTGAATTGTTTAAAGGTAGCACATGAAGTATTTGCTTGGAATGGCAGAAAAATACCACATAGTAGGTAGTTATGGTGGACACACATGGCATAGGTTTTGGCTCAAGGTTTTGGATGCACGAGAAGCATTTCCTCTCAGTACAAGGCTTTGGCTAGCAAGGTTGTTTTAAGCAAACACAAGTATGAACCGGTACAGCAAAACTTACATAAGAATATATTGCAAGCATTATAAGACTCTACACTGTCTTCCTTGTTGCTCAAACACTTCTACTAGAAAATATCTAGACCTTAGAGAGACCAATCATGCAAACCAATTTTCAACAAGCTCTACGATATTTCTCCACTAATAGGTTTAAACTACATGATGCAAGAAACATGATCTACTTGAGAGCTCTAAACAATTGCCAAGTATCAAATTATCCAAGACAATATGAAGCATTTTCTGTTTCCAACCAAATAGCAATAAATGCAATAGCTTCCAACTTTTGTCATTGAACATTAAAAGTAAAATGAAGAACACAAGTGTTCATATGAAAAAGCGGAGCGTGTCTCTCTCCCAAACAAGGATTGCTAGGATCCGATCTTATTCAAACATAAAAAAAATAAAAACACACAGACGCTCCAAGTAAAGCACATAAGATGTGACCGAATAAAAATATATTTTCAATAGAAGAAACCTGATAAGTTGATGAAGAAGGGGATACCTTGGGCATCCCCAAGCTTAGACGCTTGAGTCTTCTTGAAATATGCGAGGGATGAACCACGGGGCATCCCCAAGCTTAGACTTTTCACTCTTCTTGATCATATATCATCCTCCTCTCTTGACCCTTGAAAACTTCCTTCACACCAAACTTCTCATAAACTTCATTAGAGGGGTTAGTACTCAAAAAACTTTAATCCACTTTAGCCCTGTAGTGACACATTGCAAGAACTCAATAAAACATTAGCTACAACTCTCCACGTCTAGAAAGCCTCACTTAAAGTCCACAAGAGACAATGCAAAAAACAGAGACAGAATCTGCCAAAACAGAATAGCCAGTAAACACGAATTTTTAAGAGGTACTTCCATTGCTCAAATCAGAAAACTCAAAACTAATGAAAGTTGTGTACATATCTAAGGATCACTCACGTAAATTGACAGATTTTTCTGAGTTACCTAAAGAGAATCTTACCCAAATTCGTGACAGCAAGAAATCTGTTTCTGCGCAGAAATCCAAATCTAGCATCAACTTCCTATTAGAGACTTTACTTGGCACAACAATGCAGTAAAATAAAGATAAGGAGAGGTTGCTACAGTAGTAACAACTTCCAAGACTCAAATATAAAACAAAATTGCTGTAGTAAAATAAAACCATGGGTTATCTCCCAAGAAGTGCTTTCTTTATAGCCATTAAGATGGGCTCAGCAGTTTTAATGATGCACTCGTAAGAATGAGAGTTGAAGCAAAAGAGAGCATCAAGAAGAAAATTCAAAACAAATTTAAGCCTAACCCACTTCCTATGAAAAGAAATCTTGTAAATAAACAAGTCATGTAGGCATAATGCAACAAGCATAGGAAAACTAGACAAGCGCAACTTCAAGATTTTCAGCATATAGAGAGGTGTTTTAGTAACATGAAAACTTCTACAACCATATTTTCCTCTCTCATAATGATTTTCAGTAGCATCATGAACAAACTCAACAATATAAAATGAAACATTCTTATCATGAGTCTCATGCATAAAATTACTACTACTCCCAACATAAGCATAGTCATTCTTATTAATTGTAGTGGGAGCAAATTCAACAAAGTAGCTATCATCAAATATAGGAGGCATATTGTAATCATAATTAAATCTATCCTCCATAGTGGGCGGCACCAGAAGACCACTATCATTATAATCATCATAAATAGGAGGCAAAGTATCATCAAAGAAAATTTTCTCCTCAATGCTTGGGGGACTAAAAATATCATGCTCATCAAAACCAGCTTCCCCAAGCTTAGAACTTTCTATATCATTATCAACAATGGTGTTCAAAGCGTTCATACTAATATTACTGCTAGCATGCAAATAAGGTTCAATAGGTTTTTTAATTTTCGCATCAAACAATCCATGTCTTAACTCAGGAAATAGTTTAAAAAGTTCATAGTTGTTTTCCATTATGCCTTACTAGTGTTTAACAAGAAACAAAAAGATGCAATTGCAGGATCTAAAGGAATTAGCTTCGAGCACTCACACACCAACAACAATGCTAGGAAATAGCTTAGTAGTCGGAGGATGTGAATACCTTTTACCTTACCTCCCCGGCAACGGCGCCAGAAAATAGCTTGGTTGCCGGGGTCCGGAGTGTGAGTGCCTTTTACCTTACCTCCCCGGCAACGGCGCCAGAAAATAGCTTGATGTCTACGCACGCTTCTATTCCCGTAGACAGTGTTGGGCCTCCAAGAGCGAGAGGTTTGTAGAACAGCGAGCAAGTTTCCCTTAAGTGAATCACCCAAGGTTTATCGAACTCAGGGAGGTAGAGGTCAAAGATATCCCTCTCAAACAACCCTGCAATCATGATACAAGAAGTCTCTTGTGTCCCCAACACACCTAATACACTTGTCAGATGTATAGGTGCACTAGTTCGGCGAAGAGATAGTAAAACACATGTGGTATAGATGGTGGTAATATTGCAGGAAGTAAAGATGCAGTAAAACAGTAAACAAATGGTATTTGCAGTGTTTGGAAACGGTGCCAGAAAATAGCTTGCTGGCGTGGGAGGCAATTCTCTGTGGTGTAACTTTTCTATTCGGAAACAAGGCCTAGGGATCATACTTTCACTAGTGGACACTCTCAACATTGCAATCATAAAGGAATATAAATAAGCACTTCACTATGCGATTCTGAATTACTCTTTGGCAAGATAACGAACACTAATTCATCATGTAGGCAAACCTTAAAGATGTATTCCCAAGTACTAATAAACACCCCACGCTGTCACTGTGAGCATTCATAGGAGGTACTAACACACCACAATTTTATAGAGACATTCAACTCAAATCATAACTCAGTGAATAAGTATTCTGTGAAATATAGCCTAAGAGACCCACACGGTGCACACACTGTCACAATTACACACGTGGGACAAGGACTCTCCGGAGATCACATAAGTAAAATCCACTTGAATAGCATAACGACATCTAGATTACAAAGCTCATCATATGGATCTCAATCATGCAAAGCAACTCATGAGATCACTGTATTGAAGTACATGGGAGAGAGATTAACCACATAGCTACCGGTATAGCCCTTAGCCTCGGGGGAGAACTACTCCCTCCTCATCATAGGAGACAGCAGCGTCGATGAAGATGGTGGTGGTGTCGATGGAGATGCCTTCCGGGGGCAATTCCCCGTCCCGGCGGCATGCCGGAACAGAGACTTCTGTCCCCCGAATCTTGGCTTCGCGATGGCGGCGGCTCTGGAACTTTTCTCGTATCGTGGCTTATTGGTGTCGAAGATTTAGGTCACGACGACTTATATAGGCGAAGAAACGGAGTCGGAAGGGGTCTGGGGGTCCCACACAACAGGGGGGCGCGCCGCCCCCTCTGGCCGCGCCGCCACCATGTGTGGGGGCCCTAGGCCTCCCCTCTGGTCCATCTTCGGTGTTCTGGAAGATTCCGGGAAAAATAAGGTTCTGGGCGTTGATTTCGTCGGATTCCGAGAATATTGCCCGAACAGCCTTTCTGGAACCAAAAACAGCAGAAAACAGGAACTGGCACTTCGGCATCTTGTTAATAGGTTAGTTCCGGAAAATGCATAAAAACATTATAAAGTGCGAGCAAAACATGTAGGTATTGTCATAAAACAAGCATGGAACATCAGAAATTATAGGTACGTTGGAGACGTATCAAGGGGTTCAAAGTAAAGCATGCATAGCGGTTGGCGATGACACTATTCTCAAAGCCAGGTGGTTGCACCACTCATCTAAAGTCAAATCATACTCATGGTCCATCAAACGGAAGGATATCTGATCGACTCCGGGTTGATTCTCCTTAGAGTTGTAGTAGTGGTTCACCGTGTGCTTCAGGGTGTTGAGGAACTCGAGTGTCAAGCGGCGATAAGTGGTAGCCTCCTGAAAACAAAAGTCAAGCAAACCAACATTATTGCAAAGAGTATTGAAATCATTGCGTAGGCCTAGTTGGTTCAGAATATGGGGGCATGTCCATTTTGTCGGCTTGATCTCGCGGTCCTTGAGACGGTTGAAACGGTCGAGATGACGTCGGTCTTCGAACTCGATACCGATTGAAGCGGGTGTGTCTTCAACCGGTTGTGCGGCTTGTGCAGCCATAGCGTGCGAGCGGCTCCTTATGTTCATCATACTTCGATCGAGTGTGAGGAATCAAATAAAAAACGAACGAAATTGGAGATCCAATGGAGTAGGTTTTGAGTTTGGAGGAAGAAGAGAGAGAGAGAATATGAAAATTTGGGTTGCTTACCTCTTCCCTACATGCTTGTGTCGTCCGATGCGTGGTACGGGCACGCGGTACAGGTGCATTCCTCCTGTACCATGTGCAACCGCCTCCGAACTAAGGCGGTCGACGCGGTACGGTCGGGTAGTACGACCATATCCTCCCGTACCGATGGTCGTTAAACTCACAATATGTTTCAAGAAATTGATGTTTATGTTGCCGAATCAGTACAGGCGCACGGTACAGTCTGGTTTGTCCGTACCAGTGGTCACCAAAGTTATAGATTGTTTCGACAAAATCTTCAACTTTTCTCTTTAATGGTCGTGGATGCGGTACGGCGCGTGGTATGGTCTGGTACGACCATACCGATGGTCGCTAAAGTTACAGTAACCTGCAAACTTTTAAAATTTCTGTGCAATCTTCATGTGCCTTTGTGCATCAATATTACCTCGAAAATGGCTAAGGAAAAAAGTAGTATATATCAAGAATGCGCAATCGTTAGCATCAAAAATCAAAACGACATTGTTGTTTAACTTTTTCTCCTCTTTTCCAAGGATCTCATGAACACTCTTTATTAAAAACAAAATGAAACAAATAAATAAAACTAAATATTAAACTTGAACAAGAACTAGGTAGAAAAATTTATTGAACATGGGTTGTCTCCCATGAAGCGCTTCTAGTTAAGGTCAATTAGCTTGACCAAGATGGTGATCACTTAAGAGTTGGAAGTGGAAGACTCACTCCAAAATAGTTAGCTATCGAAGTAATGATCCCATCATCATCATTTTTGGCCTTCTTGTTTCTAGGGAAGTGTACTACAAATAGATCTTTGGATGGTAGTCCAATTCTCACATTCCCTTCATGCAAATTGATCAGAGATTTAATAGTTCTAAGAAATGACCTTCCTAGGATTATAGGGGCTATAATCTTTGGGTATGTCCACAATAATAAGATCAATAAGAGCAGGACATCCTTTAATCTCTACTACAATATTATCTTTTATGCCTACAACTTATCTATATGTTGAATGAGCTAAGTACAGTCTTAGCGCAGTTGTTCTAAATGGTCCCAACCCTAACTTATCAAATAGGATCTTTGGAATTGTGGAGACGCTTGCACCAAGATCACAAAGTGCATCCACCTCGTTTGTTCCAAAATGGATTTTAATGGTGGGCTCAAATATATCATCAAGCTTAGCTGAAAGTTTTCAGCTAACTTCTTATATTGTTGTTCTAAATCACGGACTTTGCATGCTACTTCATGTATAAATTCATGGTACCTTTCACCGTGACCTTCATCAATTCCGGGGTGTCTTACCATGACCGTCTTTATGAGGTTTTCTACGGAGTACTCAGGTGTTGGAGCATTTCTATAGTCTAGTTCTTCAAGTGCTTCGTTTCATTCAATCCTCATCATCTTGAGGTCTTCAACAGGGTTTGGTTCTGGTTTACCTGCAAAAATTTCAAGTATAATAGTTTGGCTTTCAGCTATCTTCCCCAGTTGTGTCTCAACAGTCTCCGTCCTTTCCTGTAGAACTTGAACAACATTCTTAAGAGAAACAGTTTGGTTAGATAAATTCCCTAACATAGTGCTATGATTTTCAGTGAGCTTTGTAAGGGTACTATTTTGTTAAGCTTGAGCATGCATAAAATTCTTGAAAGTACTTTCAGTTGAGGTATTACAATTGCTTGGTACATTACCGTTGGTGAAGTTATTATTAGGAACTCATGCATTATGATTATATTATCTAGCAAAACTAGAGCCATAGTGTTGACTCTTCCATGCAAGGTTATAAGGATTTCTTTCTATGAAGTCTATTTCCTAAACTTTCACTATTGGTGATGGCATTAACTTGGGTAGTTTCTTTACCCTTGAGAATATATAAAAGCTCATCTACCTTCGAAGTAAGTTCTTCATTGTTACCTTTGGTGATTGCATTCACCTTTCTTGAGGAGGATCTGTCTACGTGCCATATATTGGGCATGGTTACTTTGTATATCATCTAGAAGCCTCCTTGCCAGTTCAACTCGCTTGCTCATGAATGTTCCTCATGTTGCTCTATCCAAGCATAGACTTTGATATTGGGTTAAGGGCATTATAAAATAAATGTAAGATTAACCAATCCTCCATTCCATGACTTGGACAGTTCATGGTGGCTTCCTTCATCCTTTCCCATGCAAGCGCTAGTGGCTCGAGGTCTTCTTGTCTAAAACCTGTAATATTAGAACGGAGTTTCATAGTCTTTGATGGTGGGAAAAAACTTAGTCATAAATATATTAGTGCATTCATCTCATGAAGTTATACTGCCCTTAGGTAAAGCTATACCAGTCCTTTGCTTTTTGTCTTAATGAAAAAGGAAACAAGTGTGATTTAATTAATAACATTTGGATCAACATCTTTAATGCGCATCATATCACATATTTCAGTGAATGTGTTTAAGTGCATACCTAAATCCTCAGCGGCTGAGCCTCCAAATTGGTTCTGCTGAACCAAACTTAAAAGGTTAGGCTTAATTTCATAGTTCTTCGCTTCAACAGCAGGCCAAGTAACGGGTGCACGAATAAAATCATCATTTGGGATAGCATATTCCCCAAGCTTCTTTTCTGCCATAGTGATTATCTTTTTGGTATTTTCTTCTATGATTGAAAAAGAAAAGTAACTAATTTTTTTGGGTTTTCAAGTAAAGAATAAAACAGTAAACTAATAATAGTAAATAAAAACTTAAAACTAAAAATAAGATAAATAACAAGGTCTCTAGTAACCTTACCGGAATACCGAAATTGCTTCCGCGGAAACGGCGCCAGAAAAGGGGTTGATACCTTCGATCCGGATTACGGATTATAGTATGATAAACTTTTTCCCTAGAAAACCTAGGTTTAATCGAACCTTGGGAAGCACAGCTAAATGGTGTGAAGGAAACGTCTACGAGACTTTCTAGTGTACTTTATCTTCAGTTTACCGGACCTATCTAGTTTACTTTTAAGGAGATTGTGTTCAATGATGGAAATAGGCTAGGGTTAAGGTTTCACCTGCAGCTATGCATACATATATAAATGAAGCGCATATGTGTAACAAATAAAATAGAGATAAAAGATTCATGAGTAGCACATCCGTAAATACCCTTTCCCCTAAAGCCAGAGGTGACAAGAGCCTAGTGGTCCAACCATTGTCCTCACAGCCGCAAGCAACAAAAGTTTTTTAGTAAATACATACCAAAGTCTTAAGCTAGATGATTGTGCTATGACCCCGAATGAATCATTAAACATGCATCGTTACTTTCTCCTTTCTATCACTGAGGTTTCGTGGTAGCACGTCGTTCTCCACTCATCCCACCTCGTCCCTTGATCGACTTGAATGATATGGGTACCTGCAAATCATCAAGACGAGGCAAAGAGCTAGACAAGGATACAAGATCGTAAAACTCTTATTTAATCCTTACACATAACATAAGATTAGATGCCCATGAACACTGTGAGGATTCACCCCAACCCGCAGCCTGTGAGGACTACTCACACATAATTTCAAGATCAAATATAAAGATAGAAATCATTGTGCAAAATACTTAGATTGAAATCACAATATTTTTACAATGGTCGCCAATTCTCAAGGAGATCTCTATTACAATGGTGATGGCTATAGATATGGAGGAGATGGAAGATGGAATGAATGAACTATGGTGATGGATCTTTTTCGGTGTGTTGCAGATGGATCTGGAGGATGGTGGCTCTGTTTGGCGACGAATGGCTCTCCTTTCAGCGTCGGTCCCTTCACAACTTTTATAGTGTTTGACCTCGGGAACGCAGCCGCAGGTGGTACGGGCGGATGGTACGGGTGGGGCTTGCCCGTACTGATGCCTGTTAAAGCTCCTAGAACCACCTTTTCGACCGTAGTCAACTTTGCCATGTGCCTGGCGCGAGTTTCTTCAGTAATTGTAGGTCTATTTGCCATTATGACGTGATATCCTGCACAACATCCAAAAATAGAATAGATTGCACATCTTGCATTGATTAGGCATTAGTGACAAGTTGAGAAGTAAACTTAGTCAATTTCTTGACTTAGCTAAGGGTTTAGACGCGAGAAAATATGGTGTATTTCACAACCATCAGCGCAGCACCTGTGCTCATTTGGGTTTCGTGGATCCTCTCGTGTGATTCCAAAGCTCCATGCCATTTTTTTGATGAAAAACCTTGTGTTATTTTTCCTCGATTTTATTTCCTGTGAAAACAGATAGAAATAAGATTTTGCTAAAGTTTTACCCAAATATGGTGAGATTCTAGAGCAAATAATCGAGCAAAGTACTTGAAAAAGTATATACATTTAAGATGTTTCAGTAGACACCCGACGATCAAAGGGGCGTAGGATTGGGAGGCCTTGTTCCCCCGGGTCATCTACCTTCAGCTAAATTCTGCATAGTCTCTCTCGGATCAAGATATGCCCACGAAGAAATGACTCCTTCACCCAATCTAAAAAATGACCTGAGGCGCATCCTGGGCCGCTCCAAATTTCTCCGAAAGAATGCGATGCTGGGTGTGGCTGCCCTATCTCCACTGCAACGCTTGAGACTCCAAGGCATGTCATGTTCCATTTCCCCTTTGTGCGCCGCTTGTGGTACACGCTAGGTTTTCCCAGCACCCTCGCGGTCAAAGGTATCGATTCAACCACCTATTTCCTACCGGCATTCACTCCCCCCTCGCTCTGCCTCGATGTGCATGCTCCTCTTCCTTTGCCCTGAAAGCATCATAACAGGGTCATCTTCGCAGCATCTCTATCCATTCCCTAAAAGGCTTTACAAGACCAAAAAATACACCAATAACGATTTGAAACCGTTTCTAGCCGAACGTCAAGCTGTCTTAGTACCCCTTTGTTTGGGCTTAAATTCTTGATTCTTGGATTCTAGCTGTTGTACAATTAGAATCTGAAACAAACAGCCCTCCACAATACCCAGATTGTTCAAAATTGATTCTAAAAAATACACACAGAGCACCACAATCTGAGAATTGAGAAAATAGCTGAATCCCGAGCTTCTTTGGACCGAACCGTTTTCTTTGCGTCGCGGGGCGCAACCTCGATCTGCCCCAGGCTCACGTCGCCCGCACGAGAGGCCGTCGCCTCGCGCCCGCACACTGCGTCGCGCTCGCTCCGCCAGCTGCCGCCTCAAATTACCGTCGCCCCGCTCGGCCGCCCGCCGCGTCGCGCCCGCTCCTCCCGGGCGCCCGCCGCCGACCCGCTCCTCCCGGCCTTCTCCTCACGACCCGCTCCTCCCGGCTTGCTCGTCCCGGCCGCCGCTGACCCGCGAATCCCTGCCACCGACCCGTGAATCCCACGCGCTCCTCCGGCCGCCGGCTACAGGTCATCTCCACCGTCTCCCGCTCATCGGCCACGCCCCGCTCAGTGAAGGTACGTATTGTTTGGTGATTTCCTCTGTCAACTCTTATGTCTTCGAGACTAGTGATACGTCTCCGACGTATCGATAATTTCTTATGTTCCATGCCACATTATTGATGATATCTACATGTTTTATGCACACTTTATGTCATATTCGTGCATTTTCTGGAACTAACCTATTAACAAGATGCCGAAGAGCCGATTGCTGTTTTCTCGCTGTTTTTGGTTTCGAAATCCTAGTAACAAAATATTCTCGGAATTGGACGAAATCAACGCCCGGGGTCCTATTTTGCCACGAAGCTTCCGGAAGACCGAAGGAGAGTCAAAGTGGGGCCACGAGGTGGCGACACACCGGGCGGCGCGGCCCGAGGACTCGGCCGCGCCGACCTATGGTGTGGGCCCCTCGTGCCGCCTCTTTACCTACCCTTCCGCCTACAAATAGCCTCCATCGCGAAACCCCCAGTACCGAGAGCCACGATACGGAAAACCTTACTGAGACGCCGCCACCGCCAATCCCATCTCGGGGGGATTCTGGAGATCTCCTCCGGCACCCTGCCGGAGAGGGGATTCATCTCCCGGAGGACTCTTCACCGCCATGGTCGCCTCCGGAGTGATGAGTGAGTAGTTCACCCCTGGACTATGGGTCCATAGCGGTAGCTAGATGGTTGTCTTCTCCTCATTGTGCTTCATTGTTGGATCTTGTGAGCTGCCTAACATGATCAAGATCATCTATCCGTAATGCTATATGTTGTGTTTGTCGGGATCCGATGGATAGAGAATACTATGTTATGTTAATTATCAAGTTATTACCTATGTGTTGTTTAAGATCTTGCATGCTCTCCGTTATTAGTAGAGGCTCTGGCCAAGTTTTCGCTATTAACTCCAAGAGGGAGTATTTATGCTCGATAGTGGGTTCATGTCTCCGTGAATGCGGGGAGTGACGAAACCCCTAAGGTTATGGATGTGCTGTTGCCACTAGGGATAAAACATTGATGCTATGTCCGAGGATGTAGTTATTGATTACATTACACACCATACTTAATGCAATTGTCTGTTGTTTTGCAACTTAATACTGGAAGGGGTTCGGACGATAACCTGAAGGTGGACTTTTTAGGAATAGATGCATGCTGGATAGCGGTCTATGTACTTTGTCGTAATGCCCAATTAAATCTCACTATATTTATCATGACATGTATGTGCATTGTTATGCCCTCTCTATTTGTCAATTGCCCGACTGTAATTTGTTCACCCAACATGCTTTTATCTTATGGGAGAGACACCTCTAGTGAACTGTGGACCCCGGTCCATTCTTTTATACTCGAAATACAAATCTGCTGCAATACTTGTTCTTTATCGTTTTCTCGCAAACAATCATCTTCCACACAATACGGTTAACCCTTTGTTACAAGCAAGCCGGTGAGATTGACAACCTCACTGTTTCGTTGGGGAAAAGTACTTTGGTTGTGTTGTGCAGGTTCCACGTTGGCGCCGGAATCTCTGGTGTTGCGCCGCACTACATCCCGCCGCCATCAACCTTCAACGTGCTTCTTGGCTCCTCCTGGTTCGATAAACCTTGGTTTCTTTCTGAGGGAAAACTTGCTGCTGTGCGCATCATATCTTCCTCTTGGGGTTCCCAACGAACGTGTGAGTTACACGCCATCAAGCTCTTTTTTCTGGCGCCGTTGCCGGGGAGATCAAGACACGCTGCAAGGGGAGTCTCCACAATCCAATCTCTTTACTTTGTTTTTGTCTTGCTTTATTTTATTTACTACTTTGTTTGCTGCATTATATCAAAACACAAAAAAAAATTAGTTGCTAGTTTTACTCTATTTATTGTCTTGCATACTATATCAAAAATACAAAAAAAATTAGTTACTTGCATTTACTTTACTTGATTCATCATGTTTCCTTTTAATTTTACCACAAAATACATACCGGTAGGACGCGGGTCTATAGTTGGGAGAAATAATATAGAAGAATTTTTCAATCATGTTAGTACCGTTGAAGATTTTGAAGATAGACATTTGGTAGAACTTGCTCCTACTTATGAAATTGCTGCTGCTGCTTTAGTTCGCATGTTGGAAACTAAATTTGTTAATCTCAATCCTATAATCCAACACATGTTTCTTACACTCGATGATATGGAAGAAGGGGAAAAAAGATTTTGTTTTAGAAACCCTTCTTAGAGAATTTAGTGGTTTAGCAAGAGAGGCTAGAAAGGTCTTTAGTAAATATAAGATGCTTGGTTCTTATACTAATTTTGCTAGTATCCTTGAAAAGATGGACATGGAGAGAATAAGGTACACTAATAACATTAATGATGGTGGGGAGATCAAAGCACCAATACCATGTAAGCTCCTAGCAATGAATGAAGCGCTAGAAAATAACTATGCTTGGCTTGTTCCCGAAAATTTGTTTGATGAGAGTAGCAAGCCCAAGACTAATGAAAAGGGAGCCGCTGAAACTTATGTATCCAATATACTATGCATGGTTGAGAAAACTCCAAACCCCGCTGAAGATTCATCATCTCTCGATAATACTTGATTTACACTTTCTGCGCCTAGCTGAAAGACGTTAAAGAAAAGCGCTTATGGGAGACAACTCATGTTTTTACTACAACACTTTGTTTTATATTTGAGTCTTGGAAGTTGTTTACTACTGTAGCAACCTATCCTTATCTTAGTTTTGTGTTTTTTTGTGCCAAGTAAAGTCTTTGATAGTAAAGTGAATACTAGATTTGGATTACTGCGCAGAAACAGATTTATTTGCTGTCACGAATCTGGGTCTAATTCTCTTTAGGTAACTCAGAAAATTAAGCCAATTTACGTGAGTGATCCTCAGATATGTACGCAACTTTCATTCAATTTGGGCATTTTCATTTGAGCAAGTCTGGTGCCTCAATAAAATCCATCTTTACGGACTGTTCTGTTTTGACAGATTCTGCCTTTTATTTCGCATTGCATCTTTTGCTATGTTGGATGAATTTGTTTGATCCATTAATGTCCAGTAGCTTTATGCAATGTCCATAAGTGTTAAGAATGATTGTGTCACCTCTGAACATGTTAATTTTTATTATCCACTAACCCTCTAATGAGTTGTTTCGAGTTTGGTGTGGAGGAAGTTTTTAAGGATCAAGAGAGGAGTATGATACAATATGATCAAGGAGAGTGAAAGCTCTTAGCTTGGGGATGCCCCGGTGGTTCACCCCTGCATATTCTAAGAAGACTCAAGCGTCTAAGCTTGGGGATGCCCAAGGCATCCCCTTCTTCATCGACAACATTATCAGGTTCCTCCCCTGAAACTATATTTTTATTCCGTCACATCTTATGTGCTTTGCTTGGAGCGTCGGTTTGTTTTTGTTTTTGTTTTGTTTGAATTAAATGGATCCTAGCATTCACTGTATGGGAGAGAGACACGCTCCGCTGTAGCATATGGACAAATATGTCCTTAGGCTTTACTCATAGTATTCATGGCGAAGTTTCTTCTTCGTTAAATTGTTATATGGTTGGAATTGGAAAATGCTACATGTAGTAATTCTAAAATGTCTTGGATAATTTGATACTTGGCAATTGTTGTGCTCATGTTTAAGCTCTTGCATCATATACTTTGCACCCATTGATGAAGAAACACATAGAGATTGCTAATTTGGTTTGCATATTTGGTTTCTCTAAAGTCTAGATAATATCTAGTATTGAGTTTTGAACAACAAGGAAGACGGTGTAGAGTCTTATAATGTTTACAATATGTCTTTTATGTGAGTTTTGCTGCACCGTTCATCCTTGTGTTTGTTTCAAATAACCTTGCTAGCCTAAACCTTGTATCGAGAGGGAATACTTCTCATGCATCCAAAATCCTTGAGCCAACCACTATGCCATTTGAGTCCACCATACCTACCTACTACATGGTATTTCTCCGCCATTCCAAAGTAAATTGCTTGAGTGCTACCTTTAAAATTCCATCATTCACCTTTGCAATATATAGCTCATGGGACAAATAGCTTAAAAAACTATTGTGGTATTGAATATGTACTTATGCACTTTATCTCTTATTAAGTTGCTTGTTGTGCGATAACCATGTTTTCTGGGGACGCCATCAACTACCCTTTGTTGAATATCATGTGAGTTGCTATGCATGTCCGTCTTGTCTGAAGTAAGAGAGATCTACCACCTTAATGGTTGGAGCATACATAAATTTAGAGAAGAACATTGGGCCGCTAACTAAAGCCATGATTCATGGTGGAAGTTTCAGTTTTGGACATATATCCTCAATCTCATATGAGAACACTAATTGTTGCCACATGCTTATGCATTAAAGAGGAGTCCATTATCTGTTGTCCATGTTGTCCCGGTATGGATGTCTAAGTTGAGAATAATCAAAAGCGAGAAATCCAAAATACGAGCTTTCTCCTTAGACCTTTGTACAGGCGGCATGGAGGTACCCCATTGTGACACTTGGTTAAAACATGTGTATTGCGATGATCCGGTAGTCCAAGCTAATTAGGACAAGGTGCGGGCACTATTAGTATACTATGCATGAGGCTTGCAACTTGTAAGATATAATTTACATAACTCATATGCTTTATTACTACCGTTGACAAAATTGTTTCATGTTTTTAAAATAAAAGCTCTAGCACAAATATAGCAATCGATGCTTTCCTCTTTGAAGGACCATTCTTTTTACTTTTATGTTGAGTCAGTTCACCTATCTCTCTCCACCTCAAGAAGCAAACACTTGTGTGAACTGTGCATTGATTCCTACATACTTGCATATTGCACTTGTTATATTACTCTATGTTGACAATTATCCATGAGATACACATGTTATAAGTTGAAAGCAACCGCTGAAACTTAATCTTCCTTTGTGTTGCTTCAATACCTTTACTTTGATTTATTGCTTTATGAGTTAACTCTTATGCAAGACTTATTGATGCTTGTCTTGAAGTACTATTAATGAAAAGTCTTTGCTTTATGATTCACTTGCTTACTCATGTCATTACCATTGTTTTGATCGCTGCATTCATTACATATGTTTACAAATAGTATGATCAAGGTTATGATGGCATGTCACTTCAGAAATTATCTTTGTTATCGTTTTACCTGCTCGGGACGAGCAGAACTAAGCTTGGGGATGCTGATACGTCTCCGACGTATCGATAATTTCTTATGTTCCATGCCACATTATTGATGATATCTACATGTTTTATGCACACTTTATGTCATATTCGTGCATTTTACGGAACTAACCTATTAACAAGATGCCGAAGAGCCGATTCTTGTTTTCTGCTGTTTTTGGTTTCAGAAATCCTAGTAACGAAATATTCTCGGAATTGGACGAAATCAACGCCCAGGGTCCTATTTTGCCACGAATCTTCCAGAAGACCGAAGGAGAGTCGAAGTGGGGCCACGAGGTGGCGACACACCAGGGCGGCGCGGCCCAGGCCCTGGCCGCGCCGACCTATGGTGTGGGCTCCTCGTGCCGCCTCTTTACCAGCCCTTCGCCTACAAATAGCCTCCGTCGCGAAACCCCCAGCACCGAGAGCCACGATACGGAAAACCTTACTGAGACGCCGCCGCCAATCCCATCTCGGAGGATTCTGGAGATCTCCTCCGGCACCCTGCCGGAGAGGGGATTCATCTCCCGGAGGACTCTTCACCGCCATGATCGCCTCCGGAGTGATGAGTGAGTAGTTCACCCCTGGACTATGGGTCCATAGCAGTAGCTAGATGGTTGTCTTCTCCTCATTGTGCTTCATTGTTGGATCTTGTGAGCTGCCTAACATGATCAAGATCATCTATTTGTAATGCTATATGTTGTGTTTGTCGGGATCCGATGGATAGAGAATACTATGTTATGTTAATTATCAAGTTATTACCTATGTGTTGTTTAAGATCTTGCATGCTCTCCGTTATTAGTAGAGGCTCGGCCAAGTTTTCGCTATTAACTCCAAGAGGGAGTATTTATGCTCGATAGTGGGTTCATGTCTCCGTGAATCTGGGGGAGTGACAAAAACCCCTAAGGTTATGGATGTGCTGTTGCCACTAGGGATAAACATTGATGCTATGTCCGAGGATGTAGTTATTGATTACATTACGCACCATACTTAATGCAATTGTCTGTTGTTTTGCAACTTAATACTGGAAGGGGTTCGGACGATAACCTGAAGGTGGACTTTTTAGGCATAGATGCATGCTTGGATAGCGGTCTATGTACTTTGTCGTAATGCCCAATTAAATCTCACTATATTTATCATGACATGTATGTGCATTGTTATGCCCTCTCTATTTGTCAATTGCCCGACTGTAATTTGTTCACCCAACATGCTTTTATCTTATGGGAGAGACACCTCTAGTGAACTGTGGACCCCGGTCCATTCTTTTATACTCGAAATACAAATCTGCTTGCAATACTTGTTCTTTACTTGTTTTCTCGCAAACAATCATCTTCCACACAATACGGTTAACCCTTTGTTACAGCAAGCCGGTGAGATTGACAACCTCACTGTTTCGTTGGGGCAAAGTACTTTGGTTGTGTTGTGCAGGTTCCACGTTGGCGCCGGAATCTCTGGTGTTGCGCCGCACTACATCCCGCCGCCATCAACCTTCAACGTGCTTCTTGGTTCGATAAACCTTGGTTTCTTTCTGAGGGAAAACTTGCTGCTGTGCGCATCATACCTTCCTCTTGGGGTTCCCAACGAACGTGTGAGTTACACGCCATCAACTAGCAACGTCAATGTATGTAATCTGGGAGTCTCACAATATTGCAAAATACGAACTATGTAGGGCGTTCCTGAGATTGTTTAGTTGAAAACTGCAATCTTCAACTTTCACTAAATGGTCAATAAAATTTCGATGGGATGGGAAATTGTACCATTAGACACTATGAATACTACTCTCCAATTTTATTTACTTTTATATTGTGTTTTAGATGAGCATAAGTCAGAGTGAGAGCGATGAGGATGGATGAGGATGGCGTTAATTTTGAAATGGTTGCAGCTGCGGCAAAAAGGAAAAGGATGGAGTACTATATGCGAGCTGCACATGTTGCCGTGATGTACGGTGAGAAGTTCTTAACCAAAAGGAATAGGAGAATTCCTATCATGACCGGTCAACATTTAGGATGATGGTTGGTAATTGAACATGCATTTTGGATGATGGTTTCAATTTCTTAAATATTTGTATACATACTTGTCATTTCGATGAAACCCCGACGGAAGCATTAACTAGAACACGCACAAATGAAGACATAACATACATTTTACATTAATTACGGTCTGTAAAGCTGCCCAAACAGCGAAGTAAACAAACAGACAGATTCTGATTCTCAGATCCCACAGCAGGGTAAACAAACAGACTGCTTCTGATTCCAGAAATCAAGAATCACAGCCGATTCTTAGGAATCAGGATTGATAGCAGAATCTCAGAATCCAAAGCCCAAACAAAGGGGGCCTTAGTGGAGATAAATGTTTGTCCTCGGCCTTCGCAGCTTCCAAATATTCTCCCTTGTGGTCGCTGGACTAAATCCACCTCGCTGCCACAGCCTCGCCGCCCACCACCATATTCTCGTTAGCGCTCACACCGTTGACCACCAGCCGCCTCGGCCAATGGGCCAAAACACCCACCGCCCTTTTCCCCTCCGTTTGACCCACTCGACGGTGCTAGCCATCGCCGAAATCGGTCCCGAGAGCCAGTGCATCGATCTAGATCCTTCCATCCATTTAATGTCGATTCTGGCAGCGGCGAGGTCGCTTCTTTCTGGAAAAGCGTCGTCGGAGCATGGAGAGGCGTAGACCGACCGCCACAGACCAAAATCGGCTGAAAATAACCACCGTAGCCCTCGGTCGACGAGCTTTACGCCCGGCGGCGGCTTCGATGTTTGTCGACCTCTGGTCACCGCGTTGGCCCGGTGGCGGGATTATCACGACCGCTACATGGTATCCCGGTCGTCGTGCAGCCCCGGCAGAGGCCTCAACCCTTTTCCTTGCCTCAACGGTACCGGCCACGGACTCCACCTCTAGTGCACTCAAGGTATTTGACCATATGCTTATATGAATTGTCTTTTATTCGTAGCAACCGGCTTGACTGAGAGCACCTTCGGCTACAAATGAAGAAGTTGATAGAGATGATCTTCGACAACTTCGTCTGAGGAGGAAGAAGAAGACGACAAAGATTTAGAGATGGCTTTAATACTGATTTTGAACAGGGATTGGAGGAGGCCGAGGCAAGGATCACAATTCGGTCGTGTGTGTATAAACTAGAATAGAACCGAGGGCCATGACCAAATCATTATTTCAACCAAAGACCCTATGGCAGGTAATGACATGTTGCATCATTTTGCATGATATGATCATTTAAGATGAGAGATACATGCCAGAGAACTTTAGATACATCTCAAATGGAAACCAGCGCATTAGTTGATCAAAACAATGATGCGCGGTGCTGCCCTAGGAGCGCAGGGGGAGTCTCCTAGGGCAGCGGATCGATCTTGAAGCCTGATGCTCTGATACCACTTGTTACAAAACCACGCAATAAAAGTAGATCAAACAAAGAACAAGAACACATATTTTTACGTGGAAAATCCAAACGGGAAAAACCATGAAACGCACGGCGGCGCTCTCACTATAATTGGAGGAATATTACAATACACGAGAGGATAGACCCTATCAATATGTTGTATCTCTCTCTCCTATTCTATGACTACGTGGAACTATATATAGGGGCAAACAATTCTCTTTCTTGATGAACACGAAATAGAGTTGTAGATGTGCTACCTCTAGCACGGTTGACACGCCCTAGTTCGTCCGGACTCCTTCCATAGTACAAGAGGTAAGTAGATTTTTTTGGGTCATATTCAACAATCCCCCCCCCCCCCCCGTGTTGTTGTGAAAACTCTTGCTCGAGATTGGAAAACGACAATATTAATTATCGCAAATTTGATTAGTTTATGTATTTATCGATAGGGAGAAAATCTATATAAAAAAATGTCAACGTGCCTACAGAAAAATGTGTTGTCGTGCTCTTCCTTACACATGTAACAAAGGTGTACTCAAAAATCAAAACATGAATATACTAATGGTATTGAACATAAGTGGTTACATACCAATTAAAGGTGGACGACCCTGATACTATTATACAAATCAATTAAAATCCATGCACATGTGCTTTCAAATTTAACTTGCATTTACCTTCGGCGACTTCGGTTATACCCGCCCACGAGAAAGCCCTCTCCTCCACTGATATTTTGATTTGGCAAATATCTTCTCTAGTTTTTCCTGCACCGACCAATTCACTGAGGGACTTAACTTGTTGTCCCCTGGCATGCATGAAGCTAGCTAGATAGGGAATATCATTTTGGTTAGTAATACTTGTAAGTAATTTCTTTCAGAAAAGACGAAGCGTTCCTGGTCTCTTCATCGGGTGATGCACACTTGCAAGTAGAATATGTGCACTGTTTGGGATATTAACGATAATTAATCCAAAGGGTCTATCAGTTCTTTCTCTCAAGTTGTTTAGGGGTTGGTGAAGAACCGAAGATGGAAAGAGTGTGCGTAGATGCAATGCATCATCTGAGGTCAACTGGCAGACAATTGACATATGCACATGTTTATTGAATTTGACTCTAACCACACGCGGAATCGAGGTTAAAAAACTATATGCGCGCGCGCATGGCAATAAGCCAATAATGCGTCAATTACGTTTGGCTAAAGTTGGTTTCCGATCCTCAACATGTTATACAACAGACATAGTGTTCACAAGTGTCCGGCCGACTGGAATATACACCCTCATTTGCAAATTACCCTACTTTTCATCTGGTTAATGTCAAATTTGTAACTTTTACCAAATATATAGAAAATCTATCAATGCTTTAAAGAACAATCATGATACTATATAATTTCATATTGTTTGCATTTGGTAGCGTATATGTTGATATTTTTTCTACATACTTGGTCAAATTTGACAAAGTTTCACTTTGACTATATCTAAAATGCATGCTAATTTGAAAAGGAGGGAGTGACATGTCTGTCTATATCCTAGTTTTTTCATGCCTATCAATGGACATGTATAGTTAGGCATGCCCCCTTTGTGTAAGGTCCTTCCAGGCATCTGTTTCCATTTATTAAGTGGATATTAGAACAATTACGGTTGCTAAACTGTGATGCGTTGAACTCTAATTTTACACGGAAGGTGGGTATCATTTACTAAGAAAAGGTTCTTTTTTGCGAATTCGGAAAAAAGATACCACTATGTTCAAATATTTTGAACAATACCTACTATGTTCGGAAGGAAAATAACACAAGCATTTGGAAAGGTGTCGCAATGAAAAATGATGCCTAAACTTGCTTCTAAATCAAGAAATTGTACAGAATTTATGCTTTATACTGACGGGTGTCAACTTTTTTGGTTAAAACATTGATCAGTAACACACCATATATTATGTAGAGCATATAAAATACTCCTGACAGGAACAGAATTAATAATCGAGTGCGGCCTTTGTACTCCAGGGCTCCAATGAGCCTGGATTTTCGAAAATAATAATAAAATGATAATTCAAAGTTCCAAAAAAAATCTGAACTTATGCGGATACATACAGATGTTAACTAAATGTCGATAAATTTTCATTAATTAATACATTACATTTTGGGCTATGTAAAAATGACCAAAAGAAACTTGGATTTTTCTCAAATTTTTTAAGTGTAGATCACAGATTAAAATATATTTAAGTTAAAACTAATATGTACATACTGGACATGTATATGTACTTGTGTGACCTTTTTAATGAAGTTTCAATTTTTTTTAAAAAAACCCGAGCTGCAATGACCTTGGGATCTCTATTGATTATTTGCAAAATAATCATGTTTTACATTTTTTTTCTTATACTCCTACAATACTTTAGAAAAGAACATACCTTGGGCCTCTCCAATTAAACATGCAAACAAACCAATTTAGTACATCTTCATAGTGCAAATATAATCGGATGCCGGGACGCACAAAACCTAACTTATTATGTTCCAAACCCCAATTAATCCCCAACCTAAATCTTTGATCACGTTACCCAAAAAAAAACCGATCGCCCTTTATATAGTAATCCACTACCAGTCTATTCCAAACATTTGACATATATAGAAGGCACATAAAAAACAGTCATATATCCCTACCAACTCGGCGCTCAATCCAATCACACATCGTATTCTACCCGGCCTTTTTATAAAAGTCTAATTATTGTCTACCTTTTTCCAAGGTTTGCAACCACTCCCTTATATTTCTTGTACACGCACTCCACCTCAGGCTATACAAGTCCTCTCCTACCTTCTGCCAGCTTCCGGTCAGAAGAAGCTAACGAATCCATCCATAGCTAGGAACAAGGGGAGAAGCTACGGAAAAGGATTGAATTGCGGCGAGGCATGATAATCGAGGATTAGTTATCTCAATCAGCTGGATCAAGCAGAGTTCATATGTGAAGAGCAGGAGCTGGTTCTTGGATAGATTTTGCTAGGTAATTGAGCCGATTGAGAAGATATAATAAGCTTGTGGAGTTGATACTGAGCAGGAGTTTGCATGGGGGATAGGCCATGGCAGCAGCCACATGAACAGGCATCTTGTTCAGCACACACCGGGATGATCCAACAAACTTCTGCTACCGCTACCTCCTCCATCCATGGAAGCACCATGTAAACCCTAACACCATGATAGTGGATTTCCTTTTCTTTCCGACAAATAATTAAAGCTCTTTTTCTGATGTTTCCTCCCCTTCATGATATTTTTGTTCTCTGGTTATTATTTTTTAACTTTGAGCCTTGGAAGTTATATTCGGGCATGAATTGGTCTGTCCCAACATAAATAACTTATCTGGAGGCTTAAGGATGAAGTAAGCATCTTAGTTTGAAGATGATGTCTCAGAGTTCGTGTACTATTGTATAGATTGACTTATGTTGATGTCGTTTGGTCCAATTCTAAAGAAGGCGATGGTGCAACTAATTAGCTAGACTTGCTACCATAAGAAACTTTCATCTCCTTGATGGATCTCTATCTCAACATTTCAGTTGTCACTTCAGTTTCCTGTTGCCTTTTAAGTTGAGAAATGCGTTTGAAAGTGTCATTTCTTATGCGGCTTGCAAGAGACCACTTCTCATGGATTTGTTAATTACGAATCTCGAAGCTTAATTTTTGCAACATTCCTTTCGTAGTTTATCCTCTTTCTCGGAGTGATGCTTCTCTCTCACTGAAACTTTGAAACATATATATGCTCGCCAGCTAACAATGATGGTCATGATAACCATTTTGTAATGCTCTATATGTTAATTTGTGCTATTGCAGCAGAAAGGACCCTGGCGGATATGAAGACATGGGTGAACTTGATCAAGCCCTCTTTCTCTACCTCAACAGCCAGGATCAAACATCAGTTCAAGAACAACCGCGTAAGACATGCTTAATCAGCTATTTCTCATAGAAACTTCAGAATATTTCATAAACTGTCATACTGAATTGATGCATAGCTTTGATGGTTAGAGGCAATAAATTGTTTCCCTAACATACATACTTTATTGGAACTAAGTTCCATAATTTGCACACATGCATATAGAAAACATGCCATCTACCAGAATTTGGCATGCCTGGTCGAGTTTCGACATAAGATGGGCGACAGTGATGATGAAATCTTATGGTTGTTTTCCTTCTTTCCGAGCAAAGCTTCCATTTATTATTTCCCAAAAAAGGAATTCTCTAGTTGGAGCGAAGGGGAGAGAGAGTGACGTGTAGCAAACACCTGCTGATGTGTGTTCTTGCCAAAGATGATCATCTTATTTTGCCAGAGCAGATACATGCCATTTCCTCAATATGGGTGTAAAACTGTATATTCTGTTTGGGAATTAAACATCGCCAGCCGAGCCGAGTGCATGCGGTTGCACCAGTGTGAATGTGCGATATACACACGCACTGCTGTAGAATTCTGGAATGGTCGCGTGAGACTTATCCTTCACGTGTGCATGCAGAGACTCTCAACATCTTCCCTTCTCGGCCGATGCACGCCGTCGAACCTTCTCCAAACACTGCCACCGCGGCCGGTTCTTCGAAGCAGCAGCAGCGGCCGCCATCCAAGCAGCTGGCGATGCTGGCTCCGGCACCGGACAGCAAGACAGCCGTCAAGGTCAGTCCTAGCTGCACCCTATATAGTACATGCACTTCTTGTGACATTTTTGTGTTGTGGATTGTGATATCGCTAATATAACAGAGAGAAGTAGGCGGACGCGGCGGCGCGGGCACGCCGTCGACTTCGGAGCATGAGGGCCCCCGAACGCCGGACGCCAAGACATTGAGGAGACTTGCGCAGAACAGGGAGGCCGCGAGGAAGAGCAGGCTTAGGAAGAAGGTACGTCTAAATATGAGCGGGAAAATTATTAGTTACTGACCATACTGCTCGATTAACTTGATTAATTACTGGCCTTCAACAAGTCCCAAGTGTAGGATTGGGCTGGTGAGGTTAACCTGCTAGCTACTGCACCACCTAAAAGTTGAATATGTGCAATATATATAATACTGTCTAACTAGGGCCCCAATGGTTTTCACGTTTCCGTACGACAAGTACACTTCTTGTAGACTTTGGTGCATATATGATGATTGATTCTCGATTGGCCTTCTATGGCGATGTGCATGTGTAGGCTTACATTCAAAATTTGGAGACGAGCAGGGTCAGGCTGTCACAGATGGAGCAGGAGATGCAAAGAAGCAGCAATCAGGTATCCATATATTCCCTGATAAAGGTATAAATACAGATATGTGCCTTAGGGGACATATATAAAATAGGTCTTCGTATGAATCACCCATATGAAATTACCCACCACAAGTGGTCTAAATCCCAACATATCTGCTCATCCACGTAATTTTCTCCAACAAGGAAGGCAAACTTCCCGACCTCTGCATTCTCGGGTGCACACAACCATAATCCATCCAAGTTGTCATTCGAAGATATTCCGGGGGGTTCACCAAATATTTCCGGTTGGTGGCGTCTTCTTCTCTAGTGATTTAGGGCTAAGTTTCACCGGATATATTCTGGGGGCTCACCGGAACGTCGACCTTCAATCTGTGACGCATATAAGAATACTTGGCACATGAGTAAAGCAAGACACTGCATGTAGTCTATAGGGATGGTACCAATTGTGGGTGTTAGGTTCAGTGATATGGGATGGTTGCCATGTAGGATATATTGGCAATGAACTATTAGAGAGATAGGAAATTATGTGGTGGTGCAGAGGAGTTCATTGGTGAAGAACAAAGTGAACCATTGTGGCAATGTAAGTTTCTTTCGGTAGGTGGTGGCGACAAAAGTTCGTCCACAGGGCATTGCTAGCACTGCTAGCATGGTGGATATATGGTTGACATTGGTGGGGATGAGTGTGGGCAATATGTGGAGGTGAAAGGCATCGAGAATTGGGAGGGGTAGAAAGGTGTCAGTATTGAGCTTCTATCTCAAAGCAATAAATTACGGGACTTTGCCAACTTTCTAGGAAAAAAACTTGTTAAACATTATATTAGTAGTATCATGATTACCGAATTTACATCCATGTGTATATATGTATCGTTCCATATGGTTTAGAATGCATCCTAGTCCGAACCATTGTATTGATCATAATAAGAAAGGCAAAGGAATTGTAAGGTAGAGTACGAAGCATCCCCTAGTAGAATGATTGAGGGAGTCTTCCCTAGCCCAACGGCCTTCTTTTTCACTTCCATAACTCCATGGATACCACCTAGATGTGCCATAGCCAAATGATGGATGCTAGGTGCTTTGCGATTTGACCCATGCAATGTGTTAAAAATCGCCAAGGGAGAATGTTCCCAAGAATGAAACTCAAAGAAAGTGACGAGGTTAATTCCTCAAAAAAATGGAGAGGGCCCACACAAGTGTTGGAACATGAGGTTTAATTTGATGTGAAGCCTGCAAGCTAAGGGTAGGTGATAGCGGTAAATCCCACGCAAGTGTTGGAACATGTGGTTTAATTTGATGTGAAGCCTGCAAGCTAAGGGTAGGTATCAATGGTAAAGCAAGTAGGCGCAATGATCCAATGGCAGTAAGAGAGGTGTGTGCGGCAGCTATGTGGAAAGTGAAGCCATATGAATACGTACGCCGAAACATGCATAATTGTTCTCTAGTATCTTAATATATACTCTCTCTGTTTATAAATACTCCTATAAGATATTTTAGACATTTCAAAGTGATATACATCATAATAAGTGAATCTACACACTAAGAGTAGGCTAGATACATACCAAAGCAGATGAATCCAGTAAAAGCTAAGATATATTATATTAGTGATATGTATTATCAATAACAACAGTATGAGTTAGGGTTATCCATCTGGTCTAATCTAATGACTAGTAATTAATTAGTTATGGCTTAGTTGCACATCTTTCCTTTATAACACCATACAGTTACCTTGCACAACACTCTTTATTTTCTTATCATGCTATAATTGCTTACATTACTCCACCAAATGTTACGATAAGATCTGAGATTCTTGTATTACTTTTTGATGTTATTAAAATTGTGCTAAGTTCGCAATTTTGCAAAAAGAAAAATCGAAAGAGAATTCAATTATGGTTGCATTATTTAGGAGTATTACATTTTTGGAGACGTAAGGGAGAATCAATTACATTTATATCACTGGCTAGCTAATTAAGTTATTTCATTCACAACAAAGGGTGCAATCCTGGGCGGTGGTGCTGGCATTGGAGGACTAAGTCCAGGCATGCATGGAACCCTAACTTATTCAATATCGTCGCTAACAAATTAAACTTCCTCTAACTTACGTGCATGGTAAAAACGAATTAGCAGAGGCGGCGTGGTTCGACGGGGAGTACGCGAGGTGGGTGGACGAGCACGACAGGATGATGCGGCACCTCCGGGCGGCGGTGGAGAACCAGGACGCGGCGGCGGCGGCTACGGACGGCGAGCAGCTGCTGCGGCAGCTCGTCGACGCGGCGGCGGCGCACCACGTGCTGCTGGCGGAGATGAAGGCCGCCCTGGCGAGGGCCGATGTGTTCCACCTCGTCTCCGGGACGTGGCTGCCCGCCGCCGAGCGCTGCTTTCTCTGGATTGGCGGCTCCCGCCCTTCGGACCTCATCAAGGTATCTTATCTGACTATTACTTCTGCACTATAGCTAATGCATCGCCTCGAGCCTAGCTAGCAAATATCCGTCAATACTGTGTGCATTGCCACTAGCTAGTTATTCCTTTGCTTTTTCTCGTAACGTCGTCCACAATGTCATCAGTTTCTTTTGAATATTGTTTCCCCAAAAGTATACAATAATACAACTTGTGACTTGTGAGTATATGTCATGATGGATATAATGCTGTCGGTTTGATGTTTATAGATGCTGACCAAGTGACTAGGATTTTTCTGGTGTAGATGACAAAAACTTATAAGTAATGTTCCACTTAACCTAATTCTGAAACGATATGTACTGGGGGAGTTTGGGACACAAAGACAAAAAAATACACATATGCAATATAGGCATAGGTACATATTTACATGAATTAATTAATGACATATGGAAATACTAGTATATATAGTGCTGTTTGGTCTTTAATTAATTGAGGTTAAGGGAGCAGCCAGTTCTAAAAAACAATACTCCCCCAACTAGCAGCCAGTAGGTAGAGAGAGACGTATATGATGGATTAGCTAGCTATCGCCTATCTAACTAGCTAATCTTAAGTAGGTGAGAGGTCCAAGTTGATGGAACAGTTAGGCCTTTGCAAGTTTTCTAACTAAGATTGATTAGTACAAATTCTTACGTTTGTTGTCTTCTGTGTTGGAAGAAAGCGTACGTACATTGTGATGTGCAAGAAAGTTGGTGAAGGAGAAGTTAGATATGGGATGTCGATGGGGATGAAAAAGATACGCCTAGCTTCTAGATGGAATGGGGGCAACTAACCTTAGAACCTTCAAGAAAATCGTCAGGGAGACTTGGGCTCCTCCGAAATGCCGATTCTTCGTTGGGCTCGTGCTCCAAAACAAGCTCTGGGCATCCGACCATCTACCTATGAGGGAATGGCCGCATCAGCCTATCCAAGTACCTATCAACTCGATCTATAAACATCAACCCGAGATGGCAAGGCATATTCTTTTTGAGTGCTCGTTGGCTTACATGCCCATCCTTGCTGCAGAGTCTACCCGACTGGCAATTTATCCTGCAATACTAGCACGCCCTTACCAATGCTTCTTGCAACTCCCCGAAGGGTTTCAAATCCGTGGTCATTCTCATCATGTGGGAAATTTCGAGGGATCGGAATGCAAGGATTTTAACAACAATCCTCGATGATGTAGGCACTCTTTTAGAAGATTAAAGATGAAGGAAAAAAATTGATGCTGGCGGGTGCAAAAAAAAAACCTCAGGATCCAAGGCATTGCTATTTATTTATTTTGGTTCACTTGGCAAAGCTTTTGCTTATTTGACAAACAACCATAGAACAAAGAATGTCAACATTTTCTGATATAATCATGATTGAGTGTTAAAACCAAGTATATATAAATATTACCTAAATGCAAGCGTACAACAATAAACCGGGCAAGAACTTAGAAAATACACTTAAAGAACTTCGGTTCTGCATGACACTTGATGGAACTTGAGACACCCGATGAATTTTTGGAGATTAGAGGTGATTTCATTCGAAGTTTGAGTAATCCACGCGTTTCAGGTATGGTAAGGTCACATTCCATACATTGCCCGTAAAATAGGAGTGTCTATTTGAATTCAACTTACATTTTTTTCATATTTTCTCTAACTTTTTCATCTCATCCTTTGTTTCTCTGTCCAATGAATATATCAGATATTTCAAAATCTTATGTGACTTTATTGTACAAGCGTACAACTGACTAGTTGCACATTTGTACAACTAAACTCCTTGCAATATTTTGTGCAACTCCATACCTAACATTGTGCAACTTGATCAATTTATATGTGAAACGTGCAATTTTGTTATATAGACACGGTCATATTCAAACAAATTAGTGTAACTAGGTGTGAAATTATATGTTATATATTATGTAGTAAGTTAGTAACAAGTAAAACAGATTGTAGCGCGACATGTGGAGCCGCTGACAGAGCAACAGGTGGCGGGCGTGTGCGATGTGCAGCGGTGGTCGCGAGAACGCGAGGAGGCGCTTGACCAAGAGCTCCAGGCCACGTACCGCTCCCTCTCCGACACCGTCTGCTCCGACGCGCTGCTCTCCCCATACCCCGACATGGCCGCCTACATGGCCCACATGTCACTCGCCATCGCCAACCTCTCCTCGCTCGAAGCCTTCGTCAGGCAGGTAAGCATGCCCAGGGCCTACGTTCTCTTCGGAGACAGAGTTGTGCCGCTAATATCAGTATCGAATGTGACACCCATTTTGCATGACGACCATGTCCCGTTTGGTATGATGCTGCAGGCAGACGCTTTGAGGCTGCAGGTGCTGCACAGGCTGCCACAGATCCTAACATCGCGGCAAGCGGTGCGGTGCTTCCTCGCCATTGCCGACTACTCCCAGCGCCTCCGCGCACTAAGCTCCCTCTGGCTTGCCCAGCCGCATCGCCAGGATCAACCCAACCCGTCCGGTGCCGGTGGCCAGTTCCATCCATAAATTCATCCTTCACCTAGCCACCTATGTTGCAAGGTGTACAGAGATGGGTAATTAGATTCAGATAGAGATGATCAGCTTCTTCCGTAAGATGTTGATGTGTTTGTAATTGTGTATATAAAAGGAGTAGATTTTAATAATGTATATACACAGCTGAAAATAGGCAACATAAAAATAAGAAATTGCAATGTAATGTGTGTGCTTTCTACACTAGACTGGCTCTGCTTCTCAGCATTCAGATTCAGTTAAACAATCAACAGGTCATTGTATTGGTGTTACAAGTTACAAATGCGAGCTACAACCATTATCCCAACAGGGAATCATATGAATTTAAGTTACAACAACCAAATATGCCATTTTTGGCTCTCTTTTTTTAATAGTATGAAGAAATGTATCTATCATGAGCTTGCAGAGTTCAATTGGTGTCATATCCCTGTGTACACAAGAATAACGCAGAAACAAGGATGCGAGCACCCCCTCCAGTGCTATAATCTGTCGAGGGCGTCAACGATTGCCTTGCGAAACGAGTCGTTGTGGAGTAAAAAGGAGGACACGTGGCCTCCTGTGACCCAACGGACTTCTGAGCCTGGCCATGCCTTCTGGAGCTGCATGATTGAGTGTTTGGGGATGTAACCGTCGTCCTGAAACAGGGAGAACATTGTTTTAGACAAGAACCAGGCTTCAATAATAGACATACTGAATCTGATATTAGTGAAAGGTTTCAACTTCGGAACACTACAGATTACTGAAGCAAGCTAGCGAACAACCAGAGGTTTAAATGATACTTGAATAGATCAGCTACAATGATGATGCGAGACATATGGTGCAGAAAACACATCTATTTTCACTTTTCAAGTACACAAATAGGGTCTGTTGTTAAAATAATACTACGTAGTAAAGCACATACACTAGTAATGAAACCTGATGGTGAGTTGCTGTAACAAAGCTATCTGGCACGCTGAAAGTACAAGACTCAGGTGGCTTCATTCATATTTGGATATCAACTATATATATACGTGCTAAATAACAGGTAGAGTAGCACTAACCGTTGCACCAACAAATATGACAGCCTGTGGATTCTTCGGTAGTGGAAACCGAGTGACGTCAGTCAGAGAGAGCACGGATCGTAACCTGTCCTTTACTTGCTCAATAGTGATTCCAGATTCCTGTGCCGCATCCTCTGCCAAAGACGTTGCATCTTGAGCTAATGCTGCTGCATCTTCTCTCAATGCTTCCCAAGCTGTGGCGTGTCTGTAAAGCCCTTCACAGAAAGGCACCACAGCAGAATGTGGGGCAAGAAATGGTAGTGTGGCAATTGGTGTAGGATGCAAGGATCCAACCATTGCAGCATGTACGCCACCTGTTAATAACAAATAAGGCTCATGAATTTTTTTTGAAAAACATTTCATAATTAGACCTTCTAAAAGGTCAGAATAAAGTTCTGAAAATAAACGGGATACTCAGTATCATATACTACAATTTTTCTAATGGAACTAAGACAACATAGTGAAGAAGATCAATTAGATACGTTTGAAAAAAACTCATATTTATTTATTAGCACCACTTGTAAGGAATAAAGATAAAAACATAGGAATCTTGAGAACCAGGTTAGAATGGGATGATTTTGATGAATGGACCACAGCAGGTCCTTGGTTCTTAGAGAGCTACTACATACCCATGCTAAGCCCGCATATGCCCAACTTGCCATAACCAGCCTCAGCCTGCAACCAGTACAAGAGGCTGCGAGCTTCATCAATGGTGGCTTTTCCTAAGAGTAGCAAGTCACTGACGCATTGAAGCTTTGCCCCATGCTGCATGCTTGGACGTCGTTGCCCATAATAGGGGCTGCATTCAAAAAGATATCAGTTCTTGACAGTTATTCGGGAAGATTTGAATCAAAGAAAAATACAAGATAACGTAACTATACAAACCTCACCTCTCAAGAACCATAGTTGCAATGTTGTCCTTCACAAGTGGTCCACCAAGCCGGAGCCTTCTCTCGAATGAGTGATCACCAGTGCCTAAAATTATTGATAGAAGCTTTCGTTAAATGAGTAAATATGAGTAACTGATCAGATTTCTTTGGAAGTGGGGATTATGACAGGTATTAGGAAAATCAGAGTGAAGAACTCCAGGAGAAAACGAGATAATATGATCAGCCTTGTCAGTACAAGAGTATCACATTGTGAAAACATGAATTCTAGAACCAGAAAGATTACCCATCATTTAACTTAGGTAGTATAAGAAGATGGAAAAGTTGTATTTACTGCATTTAAGAGTACTAATCCTGTTTTAAAATGAGGTAAGGGCGCTAAACTCGCAGAACTATAGGCATCAACTACCATTAATCGGTAAATCAAGTTCAACCTGCAACATCTGAATGTGCAAGGCATAATAAACTACAAGTTCTTATTCAGAGTCTAAGAAGATTTATCTAGCTAGATGAAAGCGGTACACTGAGACAGGTTAGGATAACGATACAAACTTTTTACCTGCCAGATGGACCACGCACGACATCTTCTCTGGTGAGACAGACTTGGGTGTAAGAAAGGCAACTCTTGCGCTGTGACTCTCCGGAGGCAACGCATGAATTAGGCGCTCATCGCATGTCGTCCTGAAAACACCCTCTCGCAGAACAGAGTTCTTCGTCTCCCAAACAGTTTTCCATATGGGCTGCACAGCAGTTGGTGGCCAGTTCTGGTGAGGAGCTTCAGGAAAAATCTGCTTCACCATCCTCTCTAGCAATACAAGTTTGGTACCTCCCCATCCTTTTGAGAAAAATGGCGTTCCTATTTTCGTGCGATGGAGGAGCGTCCCATATATGTGGTCCAGTACATAATGTACCATCCCAACATTGACTGTTACCATATTCACCGATTTTCTTGTCAATGTTGATTACTCAGTCTTTGTTGCCAATTGCAATCACAGACACTGATGAATGCCTGCACCAAAAAGATTTGGCAATAGTTCAAGTCAGCATATTCTAAGAAATGAAACGTTTGAAGAGCATTTAGATATAAAACAGCAAAAGAATGGCTTTCAGCGTATAATAACTTAAACAAAGATTAAAAGGAACCAAGCCCGACAATTAGAACTTCTAGATAATGCATAGAAATAACATAGAAACATCATTTGCCGGATACACAACACACAAACCATGAAAACAGCGGTTCTAAAGTTTGGGCTGACTGCCAAGGGCGTAGCTGATGTGTGGAGATGGCATTCAACTGGGTTACAAGTAACCACACAGCAATGTCCAGAGAAGTAGCATCAATTAGTTTTCAAGGGCCACACTAGTTCGGCAAGATATAGTCAGAAGAACCATGTGCACAACTGTGAAATAAGACTTGTGAATTGTGAAAGTGGACTAACCACCGCAAGTTAAAGGCGAATTAAAGTGGACCTTATCCTTGAACAGCATAATAACCACCTAACATGGCAATAGAGCTAGGACTTCCAGGAGGTCTGGCCTGGGAACTAGCAGACGAGAATTCCCCAGAGCAATGCACCATCGTGCCATCAGATGTTCAGTCAGAATCAAGGAACACAGCCACAGCAACTGAAAAAGAAACAACATCTCTGCCAAAGGAACGCACCTAATCGAGGCAGATCTGGAAGAGAACCGCTCGAGCTCGTGGACAGCCGCCGCCTCGCCGAGGCCCAATGCAGGTACTACGCCGTACGCGCTCTACCGCGTCACGTCTAAACTACGCAGACCAGGAATCCCCCTAGAAGCACGTCGTGGAACGACAAAGCGGAACACCGAATCTCTTACGAAACCACCGGCGGCTGCGGCTCGGACAGCCTGCTGCCTAATCCGCGGCGGACCGGACAAGCGGGGGGGAATCCGCTCCGCCTGCGGCAGGAATCGGCGCAATCCGGACCGGGATCCGCGGAGACCGCGAGAGGAGCGCGCGGGGAAGGAGGGGGAATGGAGGAGACCCGCGGCGAGAATTTTTACCTCGTTGAATCCGCGGCGCCGCGAGGAAGACGGCGTGATTTGGCTGGAGATGAGAGGGGAGTTGGTCGCGTTGTCGTGAGAGAGAAGGTGGTGGGGGCCGGCCGCGGCGTGTAGTTCTGTCCCGGCCCGGGCGGGCCCTTGCAGCCGTGGCACCTGGTTTTGGATATGAACGCTTTGCGGCTGGCGCAGATGGAAAAGTGGGACCCTCTCTGCAGAGGCTGTGGATTACGATAAGGTGGGCCCACTGATTTTGATCCGACCACAAAATAACTTTTTTGGTTATTTATTAAAACTGTCATTTTAATTCAATTAATAATGTAGTTTATTCTGGAGTATCGATCAAGTTCATAAGCTTTCCTTTTAGGAAAAGCATATGTTTCCTCCGAAGGCTCTGTCGTGTGCCTCTGGATCGTGCGTCGTCAAATTCATTTTTACGGGCGGACCACATTGAGCCACGTCACACCTACTGTCGTGCAAAATCCACCGAGAAAACACGTTTTCCCCCTCTCGTTTCCCAGCCCCTGCCTTATCATGTTCCCATTGCTTCTTCTTCTCCCCACCGATCGTCATCTCCACCTCTCCCTCTCCCACAAATCCCTCTCCGCTCTGTATTGGCTCTTTCTCCGGCAAGACCCAAGGGGGGCGAGCTCCATTAGGTTTGGGAGCATGCAGGGTTGTTGAGTGGTCACGCGCGTTGTCGGGGTTCTGCGGGTGGTGCTAGCCGCGGTGCTCAAGTGGTGGGAGGCGCAACTCCCATGGGTGGTCGACGTTGCTCCCATGGGCGGTCGGGCATGCTCACACGTCGTCGATGGTACAACCATGGGCAGCCGGAGGTGCTCTCATGGGGCGGTCGTCGATGCTCCCTAGGGCCGATAGAGATGCTACCATGGACGA
>NC_061509.1:71793767-71824490 GCF_022539505.1 Lolium rigidum
TTATATTGTTATGAGTTGTAATCGTACTTAAGTAGTATCTTAGGGTGTTCTCATAGGACCCGTGAGAATACCAACTTGTTAAGACAATGTTTGTAATAAAGTATGGAGTGTTATGACCTGCAATGTTTCTGTTGTACCACTCTGAGGGATATGGCAATTTGTGAAGAAGTCCCTTCGCAAAGATCATATCAACGACTTGTATACTACAACATGCAGTGGTATGCTGGGTCACCGCATTGAACCACAAAGCACTTGAAGTTCATGGCCCCATATGCGAAGGTGGAGTCATCACCGTCTTGGCAAGAAGGCTCAATGTCAATGTACGTAATTTACGAGCATTGGAAGGCCCTCGCCGCCTTGGTTTTACAACTCTGAATGCATCTGGTATGGTTAGAAAAGTAGAAGGTAGATATTACTTCAATATACCGGGAGCTGATCACTTGATCGATGCCCCTCTGCCTAATGATCTATTCTCTCTCGAGGAAAGTCGTTTGCATTATGATGGCGCATGTTGAGGCAAATCTACCCCCACAACAAGATGAGCCGGAAGAAGGAGAGGAGGTTGAACAGGAACCTCAAGGACCAGAACAGAAGCAGTAGCCACTCCATGACTTCACCACCTACCAGGACATGTACGCGCTCGAAGGAAGCATTGAGAACCTAAGCAACCTCGCTAACAACCTTCGAGACCACACCATCGAACTCAATTCCTAGTTCACTCATTGGAGCAGCCAATGGAATGATGGGAATTATCCTCCACCACAATGAGCTCACCAAGAGGGCTTGCAAATTAAAGCCTAAGGTTGGGATGTGTTCCTCAAGCATTTTTATTTGTGTTGAATAAAATTGTACTCTAACTCTTTGAGAGAGGTTTGAAACACTTGTGTTGGTTTGTTCCAACACTTAACTTTTATTTTCTTTTCATTTTAGTTCGTTTACATTTTTCATTTGTTTTGTTTTAGTTCCTTACTTTATCGCCATTCTCGTTTATTTTTCCCTCTCTATCCCAATTCATGAAAATACAAAAATATTTTTTTCCTTTTATCCTTGTTCTTGAAAGAGCTGAATTTTCTAATGCCTCTTTGCTTGATATCGTTTATGATAGAGATCTACCAAGTTGAAGGAACACACCATAAGGAAGAGAAACTTGAAGCCACCTACAAGAGGTATGTCTTATGTATCCCACTTTTGAAGTTTGAATTGTTTATGCTAGTCAGTAGACTTGTTAAGATATTGTACTAGTGGGAGTGATTTAAAACAATTGGAGTAGAGCTTTATTTGTATGTTTAGTTAATTGTGAACGTTCTTACTCTAGTTCATTTAGTTAACGAAGCCTTGACTTGGAAATAATATTGCCAAACAAGTACAAAAAGAAGAAGTCTTAAAATTATGACTTGTATGATGACCAATTGTCTTAGGGGTTTAACTTTGAAGATACTTAACTCCATAGATGTTGTGATAGACTTAGCACTCTTGATAGGAGTTGTTTGATGTAATTGAAGTCTAGTGGTAGCTGAGACGCATGCCAAGATGTAAGGTTGTATATAAATATGAGATATTGCTTTACGCGTGTCAACATATGCTTTACTGTCTGATATTGCTTTATGCGTGTCAACATGATTGTTGCGAACACTCTTGGGATACTAGCACCACTGGCCCCATGATTGTCACAATCCTATAAGGTCATTCATGACTTTTACTTGGAAACTGTCAAAGGAATCCGAAAGATATCACTTCTCAAGTCTTGGCATGGACTCGCTACTATTAGATGACTATATTCTTGAAAGGCAATGAATGGATAGTAAGTGTTTTGATAGCCTTGATCGATTGATGTGGGCGTAATTAAGATAATTCATTGTTTATACCTCTTTAGACATGAACGCTCATACATAATTTGATGATAATAAACTTCCAGTGTTTCTTGGCAAACTGAGAGTTAACTACTTAAGCTAGAGTAATTGTTTCCACAACTAGCTATTCATACTTATAATCTTTATTGTGATTGCCTCGAGTTACCAATGCTTGTATTATATTATTGGCACTTCTCTAACTATGCTAAGCTTTGAATGGAAGAAGTGCTGCACTTATAAGGCTACCACTTGTAAGTGACTTTGCTTTCTCGTTATTTTTTTTGGTTTAAACGCCAAGTTCTTTATGGTTCTTTGTTTCTTACTCGAGGACGATCAAGTTTAAGCTTGGAGAAGTTGATGGCTGTGAAATACGCCATATTTTCTCGCGTTTAAACCCTTAGCTAAGTCAAAAAAAATTGACTAAGTTTACCTCTCAACTTGCCACTAATGCCTAATCAATGCAAATATGTGCAATCTCTTCTATTTTTGGATGTTGTGCAGGATATCACGTCATAATGGCAAATGAACCTGCAATTACTGAAGAAAATCGCATTAGGAGCATGGAAAAATTGACTACGCTCGGAAAGGCGGTTCCAGGAGCTTTAACGGGCATCGGTACGGGCAAGCCCCTCCCGTACCACCTGCGGCTGCGTTCCTGAGGTCAAACACTATGAAAGTCGTGAAGGGACCGACGCTGAAAGGAGAGCCATTCGTCGCTAAATAGATCCACCATCCACCAGATCCATCTGCAACACACCGAAGGAGATCCATCTCCATAGTTCATTCATTCCATCTCCCATCTCCTCTATAGCCATATCCATCACCATTGTAATAGAGATCTACTTAAAAATTGGCGACCATTGTAAGAATATTGTGATTTCAATCTAAGTATTTTGCACAATGATTTCTATTTTTGTATTTGATATTGATATTATGTGTGAGTAGTCCTCACAGGCTGTAGGTTGGGGTGAATCCTCGCACCGTTCATGTGCATCTAATCTTATGTTATGTGTAAGGATTGAGTATGAGTTTTGCGATCTTGTATCCTTTTCCAGCTCTTTGCCTCATCTTGATGATCTGCAGGTACCCATATCATTCGAGTAGACCAAGGGAAGAGGTGTGGGATGAGTGGAGAACTCCGTGCTGCCACGGAACCTTAGTGATTGAAAGGGAAAAGTAACGGTACATGTTTAGTGATTCATCCGAGATCATAGCACAATCATCTAGCTTAAGGCTTGGTCTGTACTTAAAAACTGTTGTTGCTTGCGACAGTGAGGACAATGGTTGGACCATTAGGATCTTGTCTCCTTTGGCTTTAGGGGCAAGGGTATTTACAGATGTGCTACTCACGAATCTCTTATCTCTATTTTATTTGTTACACATATGAGCTTCATTTATATATGTATGCATAGCTGCAGGTGAAATCTTAACACTGGCCTATATCCATCATTGAACACAACCCCCTTAAATTAACTAGATAGGTCCGGTAAACTAAAGATAAAGTACACTAGCAAGTATTGTAGATGTTTCCTTCACAACCATTTAGCAGTGCTTCCCAATGTTCGATTAAACATAGGTCTTCTAGGGAAAAAAATTATCATACTACAATCCGTAATCCGGATCGAAGGTATCATGCGCCCCTTCTACTAGGCACGCCACCCATGCCCTTTCGGGCCTAGAGCATCGTTTCCGCCTCCCCTTTGGCGTACCCCCATATATACCTGAAAAACCTAGATATCCAAAAGAATGTAGCTTTTCGCGAAACAGAGCGCCTCCACATCCACAATCTTCGTTTTGGGGGTTAGATTGGTCCTGCTCTCCACGCCGGAGAGGGGGATTTTGAGGTATTTTTCACCATCCTCACCATCAACTTTATCGCCAACAACCATGTGCTCACTCTCCATCGTCATGTGTGAGTAGTTCTCTGTAGGAATGTGAGGTGGATTGGGATTGGATGAGATTGATCATGTAATCATCCATATGTATTGAGATTTGATGTATTTGTCTTGAGGATATTCTTGTATGAGTGTTGGTACACCTTTGCTATGTTTAATGCTTTTTGATTTTGCCCGACTGACATGATTTCAATACCAAACTTCTATTGCCCCATCATATATATGAGTCTAGTATCTATCAGCAAAGTGCATTTCCTATTATTGTATTGAACATGCGAACACTAAAGTGATAGTTAGGGAAAACAATGGGAATATATGATAGTTTGAGGATATTGTGTGTTCATGAAGTGTTAATGCTTTGTCCCAGGCTATTATAAATGATATAACTTAATTGCCTATATAGTTCTATGTTGGTCTGGTGAAATGGGCAAGCAGGACAAAAGATGTTACGCAAATTCTCTTGGTTAGTATGCATAACTATATTAGGATCACATACCTACACATAACTGAATTAGAGATAAATGCTATTTTATTAGGATTACATTATATGATCAATATCATTCATGCAACATCCCGATATCACCTCATGCCTACGTCTTTAGCCACTGAAAGTTACACATCACTACTTCCGGTAAAAACTAAAAATCCACTGCTATTGTTTACTACTTGTTCCATTGCTCTGAATCAACTGCTATAAATCACCAATTGCTTTCTAAGTTTATTGATACACTTGTGTGATTGAGAGCGATGTCTCAATTGCTAAAGTCTTATTGATATTCATGTGCTCCCCTTGAGTCGATCTATAAATTTGAGTAATACTTTTCATTGAAGATTTCAGCGATCCCCTATACTTGTGGGTATCATCCACCCACGCGGGGAGAAAATTAGGGAGGCCCACCTTATTGCTCCGTTCACTGTCTTTCCCACAGAGTCTTCTCCACGAGGGCTCCTCCGTGTTAGAAAAATTATCCAAGCTCCTCCCCTTCCCCACGCCTCCTCTAATGGACGATTTTCTTTCTGTTTGACTACCTCTGGCAGCCAACGCCATGAGCCTCCGGCACTGAGCCATCCCGCCTCGGCACCCTTCTCCATGCTCCAGATCGCCGCTGCTTGAGGAGCCATGCTCCAGCCGCAGCGCCGCCTCGTGGCCAAACATGGCGGTAGTCAGAACAACAGCGAGATCCGCCTCCTTGAGGTCTGGACCGACGCCAACAAGCTCATCCCAAAGCGGTGTTACGATAGGCGACGGTTGTGCTATGACCGACGACGTCGCTGCAACGAACGACAATGACACATTGTTGTAAGAAAAAAAGTGGTGGTGCTGCTGTGAGGAGCATCGCTGGTAACCAGAGCTTTTATACGCGAGTGGAGGCGGGCGGTGCTACCGGTGGAGCGGGACTGCTAGAAGCCGGCCTCAACGTCATCGGCGTTGCTCCAAGTGGGAGTCGCCGGCGTTGCCCAAATCCCCTCTGTACATGAGGGGCCGGAAGGAGGAGCACGATGGCCAATGGGCGTTTTTTTTAGTAAGACCGTCGACACATGTATGACTGTTTGATCGTTGTTGATCTGACGGCACCCGGTTGGGGATCAGAGGTTTTGATCCCTCTGGAGACGCTCAACACTTCCCGCTAACTATAATTTGGCTAATCACAATACCTAAGAGCAAGTACAATAAGGCTTAGTCAGCTGGCTACAAGGATTAAAATAATGTATTTGTGTTTAGTTGGAGGAGAGAGACGAGGATAGAGAATATAAGTGTGCTCTTATGCAAGAGCTAGCTCTAGCACGTGCTCCTAGGCAAGTTGTGTGAATAAAAGGTGGACTATCCATTGATAAAGTAGTACATTCTTATAGCCAACTATTGTATTTGTTGCCTACATATTGACTATAGATAACATGACATCTTGCTTATAGCCAACAGCCGGCTATACTATTAGAATTGCTCTAACTAACTACTCCACTACTAATCGATACGTGTCCAGTTTCTGCAGCACTAAACCTACCTTCCCAAAATAATATTATCTTGTCACCGGTTGCCTCAATTAACGATGTGGACCGTCGTCTGGCTACACAGTAATATAGTGCTCCCTCCGTTGAATAATGTCGGAGAGATCAATTTGACCAGTCGATTAACCAAGTTGCTATCTTCTTCTTGGTCGTACTTGCAAACCGATTGTAAACAAGAGGAAAAACCACGAAGGAGCGGACAAACGGAAGTACGGGGAGGAGATAAACCATCGGTGTTCGAGATTATTGCAAAAGAAGCTTAGATTCTTGCTATCCAAGCCGCCTACAAGACGCGGGAGTAGACCGAGCTTATGTGCGCACAGAACAGGTCTAGGGTGAACCTACGTACAAGTCCGTCCTTGATTTGACCAAGAACCTGTCCAGCGTTTCACTGTCCTCAGCAGCAGACCCCAAAACCTGATTAAGATTATACCAACCATTGATTAATTGCGACTAAAAAGACCAAGAACCTGTCCAGCGTTTCACTGTCCTCAACATTGCCGCAACCGCCGCCTCTCCTGCTCGAGCCGAAGCCCGAGTCCTCGGAGGAGGACCCGGACCTCCGCACCGCGCTGATGATCTCGGCGGCGGAGGAGGAGGCGCAATGGCCGCACCTCTATGCGGCCATTCGCACCTCCGAGATGGAGGAGGCGGCCCGACGGGAGGTCCAGGAGGCGGAGGGCTGGGAGCTCTACGCCCAGGCCCGCCAGGCGCTACGGGAGGAGGAGGAGGCGGCGCGGCGGGAGGAGGCCAGGCGCCGCGCCGACGAGGAGCGCCGCCAGGAGCAGCGGCGGCAGGAGGACAGGCGCCGTGCGGAGCAGCGGCGGCGTGCCTCAGGGAGGAGGCGCTGCTCCGTGTGCCGCCGCAGCCTCGGGTTGCTCCGGACCCCCACTCGGCCTGGGAGGAGGCCCTGTGGTCTCCGTGGCCGGAGTCCCCGGCGCGGTCCAACCACAACAGCGCGTCGCCGCCCGGGGACGTCGTCCACGACGACGACGTCGCCGACGACGCCCACAGGGGCTAGGCGGCGCACCGGCGGCCACCGCGCCGCCGACCAAACCCTAATAGAGGGTTTTTTATATTAGTTTAAATTTATTTGTTAGTTTTATTTGCCCAAAATAGGGCTATGTACAAATTTGCCCAAAATAGGGCATATGTTCAATGAAATTTCGTTTAAATTCGCATTTTGTTTTTGTTTTCGTGGTTCTCCGGTTATGCGATGCGTCCGAGCGTTGGGCGCAGCGCGCGACCCAAACGGACACGCGGACGCGGGGCGCTGTCCGCGTGTCCGGGCGGCGACCCAAATGGCCCAAAACGGACGGTCCAACGCGTACGTTTGGGTCGCGCGGTTGGAGATGCTCTAGAGCATCTCCAACAACAGTAAAAGCACTTTGCAACACCCTCCATCCGTGTTCCGTGCATGAGGCCATATTCTTCTCCGATAGAAACTCTAAATTTTGGAGCCGTAAAACTGGGTAGTTGTTTCTGCGCGCAATTTGTACCGTGCGCTCTTTCCACTGTGGTAATATAGTGCACGAGATAGCACTTTTGCACGCTCCACTTTACAGCACCGGTTGCAGCATCTGTTGGAGCATCAATTTACATCACTCACGTGCTAAACTAGTCGCTTTTTTGGATACATCGCTGGAGCGCCTGTTGGAGAAGCACTTAGTTCCGAGTTCCAGTAGGCACCACATACCCAAACATCTAGGTCCAACGGAACCGGTTTACTTTGGGGCTGAAATTCCGTATTTCTAGACTTCCAAAAATTTTAAATATTTTTTTTGCATGTGGAGGATGCATGTATATACACGTGCGTGCCATTTTCATACCCAAATTTGAAAGTATGTATATATCTTAGACAAAAATAACAAGTTTCAGATGAACAGTCTAAAGGAAACTCCGTCCTTCCAAATTTTTGTAACTTAGTGATTGAGTAACTATATAACTTAGTGATAGAGTAAGTTTAATCGGATTCCGCAGTACCATATTCTAAAAATGCGCGTTAATAATGTACTGATCCATTTTCATTTGCTGGACCATCCTTTCTCATGATCGTTTGCGAGCAGGCATGAAAAGTGCCACCCCCGCCCTCTCCTATTTTTTCTCGATAAAAGGAATATATTGATCTTACCACTTTTAGGAAATTTATTAAGGCCAAAATAACACTTCTAAAAAATAATATGATGTACAAAATTCATCCGCGTGGAAGTAATATCCCCAAGCCCATTATATTTAATTTGATGCATTGGAGTTTTGGATGTTTAGAAAGTAATATAAGTATAATTAATTTCCTGTGATTTTATAAGTAAAGGTTAACATGGTAAAAACTCATTTGGACCAAGACCTCACCCTCAAACCATTTACCCCTATTACGTTGGCCTTGTCATTTTGATCCAACAAACAAGCTTTCCCCTGAAGTTAAAGCGTATTTTCAAAGTACACTTCCACGCTAGAAACCTTGAAGGGGTATCCTCCAATCGCAACCACCAAATTGTTCGGAGGAAGCTGCCAGCCATTCCATTTGCCTCCTAGACCTACTACCTTCAGGCTCTGTAAAAAGGTCCACCATACGCTCCTCGTCTCACCTCGCTTCTCTTCGATGCCATCTTCCTTGACTACGGCGACCCAGTGTCAAGGTTGGTGACCTTAGTAATGTCTCCCATGTCTGCCTCATGCAATGTGTCGTCCACCTTGTCCTTTTTGTTTGTAGCATCATCTATGCCTTTCTCTAACCTAACCTCACGTGTAGTCTCCCGTTTAGCAAGCGCATGGCAGTTAACACGTGTTGAACCAATGCCCCGAACCAATGTCACCTTTCACCAAGTGTACTTTCCCCACATCTACACAAGGCTAAAACTAGGCCAATCCTCTCTTTTGCTGCATGGAAATATTCAGTTAGTTGTTTTTGCATACCTTATTATTGTTATATCTCATTTATGTTAAAAGTATAAGTTACATCTCTTATAGATAATAAAAACACATATAATACGGAAAAGTGACATTATTTAATGGAAGCAACCTACGTACTAGATCCCCAAGGTTGGACAAGGTTATTTTCACATTTGAATGTGTTTACTCTACCTTACAACGCTGACATCTTGGTGAACATGTAGTTTATGACTTCATGGTGGCGCTAAATGTAGTGGTGCTACCGAGATGGTAATAACGGTATAGTGCCGTGTTTAGATTTTGACCTATTTCAATTCTTAGAACATGATGCCGACTCATGAATTGGTGAAACTGAGGGAGACATACGTCTAAAATGACAAAAAAAAGTTCCAAAAAGGAAACTAACATTGCCATAGGATTTATCATGTGGTGTTAATAAGTTCATCCATGATGCTTATTCTTCTTGCCATATCTGAAATTAGGAAATCCAGAAATTTATCCTTTAAAAAAAGTGGGAAAAAAATACCACGTAGGCACCGAACCATTTCACCGTTTCCGCGGTTTGCATCGCACTCTCACAGTCGCGCATCCATCCCAGATCTCCTCCCTTCCCTGTTCCCCCGCTTCTCTCGCGGCGATGGTTGACGAGACCCTCGACCCGCCGCCGGCGACGCCGCCGCCGGCGGTGGCCTCATCGCCGCTACTCCGACCGCGGCGCGTGGCGTTCGAGTACGGCCTCCTGCCCATCCCCAAGCTCATCTTCCCGGAGAGCGCGCTGGCGCAGACCCTCTCCCAGCTAAAGGAGAAGCTCGCGCCAGCCGCCGCCGCGTCAGGCGACGGGCGCGTGGGCGCCGCGGCGCTCGCGGAGGCGCTGCAGATCCCGCCGGAGCAGGCGGCGCTCGCGCTCGGCGTGCTCGCGGCGGTGCTCCCCGCGGAGGACCCCGCGCTAGGCGCCGGCGGGAGCGGAGGCGCGGACCTCCGCGACGTGCTGCTCTTCCTCTACATCCAGTCGTACAAGCGCCTCGTCCCGCGCCCGCACAAGGACTCCCCCGCCGTCGCCGACGTCTGGCCCTCCACCTCCGCGTTCGACGGCTACTTGTCCGCCCTCTCCCCGATCCAGGTTAGGATCAGGACCCGTTGATTCGCAATTTCGCTTCTCGTATATAATAGTCGTGTACTGTATTGGAAATTGCCATCCATTTGAAAACTCCATGTCGTGTACTATATTGATAACGTAACTGGGGCGTTGAATTAATGAAATAGTCGTTCATCGCCTTTCCATGAATGGACTATTTGACTGCGGCAAAGTGTGCTATGCTCGACAAACATGCATTGCCAGCTCCAATAGCGCACATCCTGCCATGGGAAACCAACTATTGAAATTAGAAAATTACTGGTACATGACATGCAAAATTGCTCACCATGTAATCATATCAAACTGACGTGTCATGTCTGTTTAGACGAAGCAGGTGACATGTTTTTCATCAAACATTTCTTTCATTGCCTTCAGTGCTCCAGCAATTGTATCCTTGAACTTTTTACCAGGCTAATAAACTGTCGGCGTATTAATGGGGACTTGGAAGTTGGAACTCCAGGTCCCAGACACTCCTGCGAAGAGACAGTTTACAACAAGAGATACATCTGTAGTGCTATCCATCCAACATCGTTACATTGTGGCCATACTCCTTCCCCCTTTTTAATGTTGGACCATCTTCTAGTCTTCCAATATTGTGATTTTGGTTGACTACCATAGATATCTGAAGCCCATCTTATGATTGCAAAACCTTAATTAGATATTTGGATGACCGATTAGGCTCCAAGCAATCACCATTGGTCTTTAAACGATGAAGTGATGGATACCCTGTCCTCCAAATGCCACATTGTGCTGCCGTTCATCTGCGGTCCTAACAGCCGGAGTGCTTGGCATTTATTGGTTTAATAATAGAAGAACATTGCTCTGAGTACTCAAAATGTAGGACATGTGCTGCAGTTCAAAATTGTGTCGCAGCAGCTGCATTGGCAAGGACACATCCTAGTTTCTGACACTATTTAGTGCCTTGATTCTTGATACCAACTGGATGCATACTCTGAACTGAGCCAATTCTTGACTTGCAAATTCAGTCTCTGTCTCTCTGTCTTATATGGTGGACAGCATCAATGAGTGACTGCTTAAGTTATACTGTGTGGCAGTGTGGGGACTGGAGTTTGCACGTTATCTGTAAAATTAAAACCTGAAATTCCTCACTTCAATCAAGTATATCTTTGACTATCTGGCTATGCGTCGAATGCATTGAGAGTTTCCTGCATAGGGTTTATGCACCTGCATTTTTTTTATAAATCTATTGCTGTTATTTGGGATATCTTATCTATTCCAGTTCCATATTTGATATTTTTGTAGCAACTTTGTCTTTTTTACATGTTTTCTTATTTGATATATGTCTATCTTGAGTTAAGCATGTTCCTTCAGAAAGACTTTCATAGCCCCAGCCCCAGATCAGCAGTACTATATCAGCACTTTTCTAGTTTCTTTCGTTTTGCAAATACAACTAGTTAGCATGTCTATAGTTTTTACATCGTCTTTACTTGCTAACTACTATTTCTGTTGTTTTGCAGCTTGTACGCAGTAATAGCCGTCGCTTTATACCTTCTCAAGCAGATGAAGAAATCCACCAGTTATCTTATCTTCAAAAGCATATGGCTAATATTCTTACTCTATTGGCTGATTCTGTTGAGGGGGAGGGGGATGATTCTCTGGTATGTTACCTTCTGCTAAGTTAGTCAAATTGTTTCTATCCAATATTCTTCACATGGGGATAGTGTGACAGGAACATAATATTTGTTGTACTGACTGTGGAGCTTACTTGCAGTTATATACCTCCAAATAGGTTATAAGGTGTGAGTTGAGCCTGTCAGGCGTTGACTGTAACCAAAGATGAAAACCATCCATTGACAATATTTCTCGAAAAGCTGTATCAAGCGATTTAAACAAAGATCAAGGGTAGAACAACCCACAGACATATGTCTGCAAACAAATTGTATGAAACAAACAAAATAAAAGGTCAATGGTAACACATTGCTGATCCAGTTAAATATATATGACACAAGTGAGGTCTCTTTGTGTGCAACTGATGATAGACTTTTCCTGACATTTGAGGAAATCTTTTTAGGGCATTGTTTCTTCGAATTTCATGAAGTAACTTTGTTTGGACTTCACAGAATCGGCTCGCTAGTTTTCTCATATGCAGGAATCTGGAAACATGAATGATAATATTGCTGTATGCTTCTAGTGTCTGACGATTTGATAGCTGTAGTACGCCAAATTTTGTGCAGGTTCTAACAATGGAGACTTTTGAGCACCTTGGATTTCTAGTGCATTTTTCGGAAGGAACATCCCTAAGCCAGGCAGCCACGTTTTTCGCAAATTCTGATCCAGACATGCCGGCTGCTCCGGTATCTGCGGCTCAGGTCCATGATTGGATTTTGCAGAATATTGCTTCTTCAATAGAGTTTTATACCGAGAAATCTACAGCGAAGGAAGGGAGCCAGCAGATCGCATCTGATCTTGATGTTACCATGGCTGATGCCAATACAAGTCATACAAGGAACAACATGCCTACTGTTGTTAATCCTGCATTCCATAGAAATTCTACATTTGTGGAGGGTTTCTCCAAAACTTCCGTTGTCAAGCATGCATCTGATGTCAAAGGACATTCAGTGAAGGTATGAATCATAGTTATAGTAGTACTAGTACTGAGATACTTTGCTTACTTTCCAAGTAGCCAACTTGGATGTTGAAAGGAACAGAGAGATCTGACACGTTGAATCAAACATGTTTTGCATTGTCTCACCCAAGATACAATGTAGTGTTGATTAAGAAATCATTTGTGTGAAATCTAGTTTGATAAGTTATCATGTGCTTGAATCTAGTCCTCCTAGAGTCAGTGTGCCGTTGTAAGCATAGTCAAGATGTTTTGATCACCGTATTCCCAGTGGAGCATTCTGCTTCTAGAAGGAAAATATAGTACTCTCTCCGTCCCAAAAAGGATGTCGCAATTTGTTTAAATTTGGATGTATCTAGACACGATTTAGTGTATGGATACATCCAAATTTAGACAAATCGCGTCATCTTTTTCGGGATGGAGGGAGTACTATGTATCCACATCTGGATATTTAAAGCGATAAGCTACAAAGTTGCATTACTTGGGTCATGATATATACAAGGTTAATGCAGACGAGAGATGTCTAGGTCACTGATCTGATCTGGGGAGGAGAAATATGAACATCTTTCTGTGCTGGACACTTCGGAACACCTCTTCCTCTCTAAGAAATGTGTTCCGTATTGTTTCAAGGGACTCCCTATGTTCTAATGATGTGACCTCTTGTAGCTTCTTTTTCTGTTCAACGCTGGAACCCCAGTGCGGGAATTTGCTAGTATTGCTTATCATGAAATGCAAACTATATGTGCAGGTTTTGAACTGCCATGATTCTGTTATCTACATATTAGCACCGGTGAAGTATGCTACCGTGTACGGATGTTCTGATACTACTGTTGTTCTTGGGGCTGTTGGTAAGGTATGCATGTGATTTGGTTATTCCTCATACCCTCAGTTATGTGGATCCAATTTTCTTTGATGCAGTTTTGCTCCATACATAGAAGTTAGTGTTTGTTGGGCAGCGAGTTAATTATGTAGACTAGTGTGAGCGTTGCATGCAGTCTGGTAGTGGACTGAGGAATCTTTATGAACATGCTTGTTCTAACAATAAGCAATAAGTCACCTATTGCCAGCTTTTATTATATAATATAGGTACTCTCTCTGTCCTGAATTAAATGTCACAGATTTGTCTAGATTCGCATGTATCTATACAATAAAACACGTCTAGATACATGCGTATCTAGAAAAATCTGCGACAAGTAATTCGGGACAAGAGGGAGTATTATATTCGATATGTTCAGATGCAACAAGGAAGTGTGGCTGCCTATGACCTATGTTTGTATTTTCGATCACTCATGGACAGCGGTCACCTGGATTCTACTTTTGTAGTCTTGCGGAAAATTGATTCGCTCGTAGTGGAAGTAGGAATACAAACTGAGGCAACTCTAGTGCTGAGAGATGGTGAGAATAGTGGCAATAGAGAGTGGAATCTGGTTCGTATTGTTGGGTTCCATGCATTGACCTGATATTGTAATGCAGTCTGCATTGCTGGAAAATCTTACGATACCCTCTGTCCCGTAATATAATACTTCCTCTGTTCACTAACGTAAGATCTTTTAGATATTTCAAGGTAGACTAGATACGGACCGAAATGAGTGAACCTACACGCTAAAACACGCCTAGATACATGCATTTATGAAAAAAGCTAAAAGGTCTTACATTTGTGAATGGAGGGAGTATTTTATTACAACCAATATAGGAGTATATTAGTTGTAACAATGTCTTATGTTATGGGACAGAGGTAGTAGATAAAAAGTAATTTGAGTATATATCAGTGAAGAGTAAAATGAGAAACCCTCTGATTGAAGAACTACACCTCTTTTGTTGGTCATTCAAATTTTTGCTATTTAATCCTCTATTCTAGTAATAAGTAATTGCATTTCATAAACATAGTGTTTTGTGTTGTCAGGTTGTAAAGGTGGAGCATTGTGAAAGAGTCCATATTATCGCAGCTGCTAAACGAATCTGTATTGCCAACTGTCGTGAGTGCATCTTCTACTTGGGAGTAAATCACCAGCCTCTCATTGTGGGGGACAACCATAAATTACATGTGAGGTTTTGTTATTCTTTTTGTTGTGAGCAATTAGTTGTTACTTGAACTAGAAGGTCTATATTGGCTGCACTGATTGACTGCTGCCTAGAAATTAAGCAGAATATGATGGATGGTTGTAAAATTTTGAGAATACATTTGCATGGCTAGCCATTATGTGTATTTTCTATGAATGAATCTTACTTCATTAATGTGGTACATATTGTGTATGTCACTACACCTAGAACTAATATCAGTAACTTTATTTGCAAGTAAAAATCTGATGTTACTAATAGTTAACCTGAATATTAATCGCCTAATAGACACGACCATTCATGTCCACCAAATACTATGGATACATCATTGTATGCAGGTTACAGTTGGGAAAAGTGTGATGGTCAATTTTGAACTTATTGACGTGATAGTAGTAATAATAATGTGTAAAAGTTCAATATTGTGAGATCCTTTCCTGTATCAACAGATTGCTCCATTCAATACGTACTATCCAAGATTGGGTGAGCACATGACACAAGTTGGTGTAGATCCCTCTACCAATAAATGGGACCAACCTTTTGTACTGGGGGTCGTTGATCCACATGATTCATTGTCCCATCCCGCTGGGGTTTCTGATGTTCAAGCTGAATCTGCTACCTGTGTAGATCCTGATTTATTCACGAACTTTTTGGTATGTCAAGTATATTGTAATCTAAACTCAGGCCTTGTTTGGCTTTTCACAATATTTTTCTCTTGTATAATTTTTTTAAACATGGCTATTTCCTTCTGCAGATCCCTAATTTGTTTGACGATGCAGTACAAGACCCTACAGAATGCAATCCTTTTCCATTGCCTGAAATTTATCAGGCATCACAAAGCAAGAAGGTACATTAAATTTGATAGAGCTAGGTTTACCTAAAAATATCTTTTAATTACAATTTACTTGCTAAAGCTATCTAGTGTGACTTACACTGCCTTGTCATCTTGTTGATTTGGTGATGTTGTTTGGGTACATATTGTTCAGTTTTCTATATTTTACTGTTTAGTATTCCTAAAAGTTACACATCACTAAACATGCTATATCATCTTCAGCAAGCTGTTCTAGAAGATACTCAAAAAACTATTCGGGAGCTGCAACTTGATGAAAATAGGAAAAAGGAATTATCAAGTGCCCTTCATGCACAATTCAAAGATTGGCTATATGGTAAAACTTCATCTTTGCTTTAATTAGTGCATGAATGTACATATCATTTCCCCCTTTTATATGACGATAGATACACTTGTTGCTTTATCTCCGGCAGTTTCATTCTTGTAGTTTGAAACAAAACGATGAGATATGAATTTCAGTTTCAACGCTGGATTGGATTCAGGTTACAGTGTAAATACCACCAGTTGGATTTTTTTATCTCCCCTTCTATAGAGATAGGCCAGAACAACTTCGACTGAAGATAGGATACAATCCAATCTTATTTTACTAATTGGAACACAATTCAATTTTGTCTCCACTGATTTCATTAATGCACAAGGAGTGCAACTGGAAGAAAATTTATTGCTTGTGGCTGCTTTCCTTGTCCTCTAGTAATTTGCCCACACACAGTCATGTGCGCTGGTCTAAGTTTACATATTATCTGCTTTTGTTGCTTTGGTGCTCCTAGCAGGATTCTAACCTGGAAGATGTCAGAACTTTTGTGAAATATATCTGGATAGTTCTTAGCTTCCAAATAGGGTCCAGTGAGCATTGATAACTAGTTATAATTAACCAAGACTAGTCTCTAGCAGCTAGCCACTTTTAGGTCCTCTTTGATTCACATGATTCCAAAAGCGCAGGAGTAGGTAAAGCATGATTGAAATGTCATGCCTTCTTGGATCCTATAGTGTTTTGATTGCACCATAGGACTTCCAAAAAGAGGCACGAGTCAATGGTATTTTCTGCCTTGAAATAGAGTGCAAAATGCACTGTAAGAGAAGTTCCTATGCAAACCTAAATCAAGCCACCAACGTTAGAAGAATTCAAATCTCCCAAAATTCCTATGAAAATCCTTTTAACAGCCAAAAGTTTAGAATTGAAGTTCTTTTTATGTTAGCAGGGAAGATTTCTGCCATTGCTATCTCCATCCAGGTTAACCAATTAATGCAAGTTACTCCACTAGTTTTATGTAGTGCATTTTTCATCAATCCTCAGTGGAGTATTGTACTGTACTCCCTCTGTTCCGCATTATAAGATGTTTTAGATATTTCAATGTGGACTACATACGGACCGAAATGAGTGAACAGCCACATTGAAATGCATCTAGATACACACAATTCAGAAAAAGCTAGAACATCTTATAATTCGGAACAGAGGATGTGGCACTCAATGGAGTATTGCTGATCGTAAGACTCATTATGTTCTATCTTTTGCACTGAGTAATGGCAACAATGCCTGTTCATGTCTCCAGCTACAGGCAACATCCGCCAGCTCTACTGTCTGCAGGGCGACTAACCAGAGCTGCTTTCGGCAACAGAAGTGTTCATCTGCAAGACCTTTCATCCTCTGCTAACCACCTGGCGTGACTCCAGAAATATTCGGCGGCCACTCGTCGAAGTTGACTTTACTCCCAGAGAACCGAAAGAAAAATGTAAAAGAAGAACATGTGTTGTTGCCTCATTTTTTCTTTTCTTTCTGCAAAGTAAACTGATCGGTTTACCCCAAAATTCGCTGCTTTGCTGTTAGGTAGGTCGTTAGGATGTTCTCGGTTTCTCGGTGGTTTGCACAGCTTTTTTGGGTCCTCCAGAAGTTCCACGAAAATGTAGCAGAGACTGTTAACCAGTCAAAGCAAATAAGCATTTGAATCTCATCCTATTATTCATAATACTTACTCGTATAATATAATAACATTATTAATACTCCGTATTTGATCCTGAGCCTTGAGCCCTCTATACTGTTGATGTTAAGTACTCCTGTCGAATTAGTAGCAATGAAATTTCAATTAGATGAGGAATATCATACATCTGTGGACCAATCTTAGTTTTTCAAAGATTATATTGGAGGCAAGTTCCTGCAGGAGCTCTGTCACGCGAGGGGACAACTTCCACAGATCTGTTTTTTTTTTTTTTTGGGAAATTGCCTCCACATTTGGATCTAGATCGCATGTCTGAGGCTCTGCGAAACCAAATTTGGCACGTTTGCCGGATATCCTCCGCTCCTTGTTCTTTTTTAGGGTAAGTTAGAAAATTTGTACCCACTGTGTATTTTTATTTTATTTAAAATGAAACAAAAATCCACAAAAAGAGGAAGAAAATAGTTGCTTGAAAAGAGACCATAAGCCCAAAAAGAAAGAAAAACTATCTAAAATATGCTATCCAAGTAGCTATGCCATGATATGATTTGCTCTTGACTTTGTGGACTAGAAGGACAAGTTCATCCTGAAATCTCTTCCGATATCTATAAACACTTGGAGTAACAACCTTGAAGATAAAGCTATTGCGAGCGATCCAGATGGATCAGGTAATCAATATTATCAGCTCCATAAAGAAAGGCCTAGAGATAGCAAGCTTAATGTATCTTGAAGATCAAATTTGGCACGTTTGCCGGATATCCTCCGCTCCTTGTTCTTTTTTAGGGTAAGTTAGAAAATTTGTACCCACTGTGTATTTTTATTTTATTTAAAATGAAACAAAAATCCACAAAAAGAGGAAGAAAATAGTTGCTTGAAAAGAGACCATAAGCCCAAAAGAAAGAAAAACTATCTAAAATATGCTATCCAAGTAGCTATGCCATGATATGATTTGCTCTTGACTTTGTGGACTAGAAGGACAAGTTCATCCCGAAATCTCTTCCGATATCTATAAACACTTGGAGTAACAACCTTGAAGATAAAGCTATTGCGAGCGATCCAGATGGATCAGGTAATCAATATTATCAGCTCCATAAAGAAAGGCCTAGAGATAGCAAGCTTAATGTATCTTGAAGATCAAACGGTCTCAAGACAGGGAAAATCCATTAAGGACACAAATATTTCCAGCACAGTGCAACAAAAGGGACACTGAAAAAACATATGATCTCTGTCTCAAGATGATGCTGATTACACATAACACAAGAATAATCATCCATCACAAAATTCTTTCTATGAAGCATAGCACTGGTGTTGAGGCAATTATAGCCAAAAGAACACTTTGTGTCTCTGCTGACAGCAATCATCCCACATTCATCAGAGCTTTATAAACATTTTTCATCAGAGCTTTATAAACATGAGAAACTTTAACAGAAGCACTCCCTTGAATCTGATTCATTAGTTGGCAATAACTTTTGCAACATGGCCTGGAATCGGTGACAACAATGGCCTCTTTGAGAGAGATGGAATCATTCTTGGCAAAAGAAAAGAGATGTGGGCATGGAGAAATGCAGGGGAGCTCTCAGGTGCTACACGCCCCCATACTTGGAAAAATAAAAAACAATTTTTTTAAATGATTTAAAAAAAATCAAGATCAGGTATTGTACTTGTATAAAAATATTTTCCTAGGGAATTACTTTCATTGTATCATGGGCATAAAAAACAAACTCGAAACGCCCGATGATTAGGTACTATTCACTTTATATTCGTCATAAAAAATTTTTAGCCCTAAACATCATGGGAGTCATTTTTTTTTCAAACATCTTTTACGAGTACAAACTTGATCATCCTTAATTTTCAAGAACGTTTAATTTATTTTAGCTTTTAAATTACTATAATTTTTGGGGTGTACGAGGATGCGTAGCACCCGAGAGCCAAAAATCCTCTTTAGGTGGACATGCCTCTTTTAAAGGTACATCTGGTACATTTTGATTTATTGTCCTCTAGAAGCAAAAGGTAAGCAATTAGCTCCGATTCAGTCATAGGTCCGTAGCCAGTACGCCCATGGGTGCTTGTAATGATGGCCCACAGACACGGTCGCTTCACCAGATAAAGTTACTCTGGTTAGTTCACAGGTAAAATCGGATCGTTTACTTTTCTTTCGCGGGTATAAGATCATTTATTTGCTTAAAAACGTATTGAAGCTACTCCCTCCGTCCTCAAATAAGTGGATATCTAGCCTCTAAACTTTGTCCACAAAAGAGTGTACTCCTATCTTCCCAATGCAATTTAATTGCTTCTCTCTCATCGCGCGGAAATCAAACCCAATAATATTAAGCACATATTCTTCTTGCTTTTTACATGCAATCAGCTTATTGGAGATGAAAGAATTAAATAGGAGAGATGCATGTTTCCAATGTACTTTTCACTCCACCTCATAATTTATCTTGAAAATTCCGCAGATACACTTATTTATGGACGGAGGGAGTACTTGGCAACCAGATTGACTGATTGAGCATGGAGATGCATGCATGACAGCGTACGTGCATGGGTCGTTGTGCCGCGTGTGGGCCTGGAGCTAGCAGATGAGCTTGGAGCAATATATAATTTTGGCACCACATTTTTTTGAAACACAGTATCTAGGTTTGTCCAGTGCAAGTGTACCAAGTAATGCAGTTTGAGTAGATGCTTACGAGGGAAAATATCTAGTGGTACAACACCTCACATAATACCATGATACCCCTTCATAAAATTTAAATTGTAAGTGTCAAAAAATTTCGAAACAAATTTGTGGTTGTTGACAAGATGTGTGTTTACATTCTCTAGGTTTTTCACAGTCAAATTTAAAATATGCCAAGAGAAACAAAAAAGATAAATGCTATGTGAATAGTGGCATTTTGTGTTTTTGTCTTTATGTGACACTATTCATGCTTGAGTTCTCATTTTTGTTTCTTTTGGGGTATTTTGAATTTGGTTATGAAAGTTACTTGCATGTAGAGTGTAGACACACATCTTTTGAACAACCAAAATTTTGATTTTGGATTTTTTAACATTTAAAATTTAAAATTTAAAGAGTGGTATCATGGTATCAAATAAAGTGTGGTATCACTAGATATATTCTCATGCTTTACAAATATGAATGAAATATGTATATACACTCAGCTCTATGAACACAGTGAGCATATCCTACCTTTATGCGCATCTCCAAAAGACTGAGCCTACCGGTCTTAAGATTCACGAAATCAGCGAAACGGCTAGCTCGCCATCAATGGGAATGCCGCTTCCCAGTTAAAAGAATATTTCGCCATACCAAAATGTTAAAGCTAAGGTTAGATACTTGGTGGGCAACGATATCCTCTCCAAACCATCCAACCACACGTTACTTGTAATTCCCCCAGGACCAGCTCCAGCTTGGCGCCGACTGTTGGTACATTCCGGGGTACGTCCTACTGTGGTTCCAGCTCGGCGCCGACTGGTGGTACGTGTACGTGTCCTCTGTCGCGCGCGGTACACGCGCGAGCACATCACATGGTGACGGAGGCGGTGGGTCTCCATCCCATGCTCGGTCGATATATATGATGGATCGGCTTAGGAAACGAACAAGATCTTGCAGAGACGATGGGGGCACGATGTGCGGGCGCAGTGCCTTGTGTACATACGTTCTGGATGATCTCGTGCGACACGCTCCGGTGGCGTGGAGTCCGGCGGTGGGGCTTTCCGGTCGTCGACGTGCATGCATCACCCCTGTAGGACGTCCACCGTGTTAGACTGTAATATACGTAGTAGATGTATATGTATCTGTAATCTGTATTGTACACTTTATGTGTCCATACACAAATGAAAAATAGCCACACCGTATTAGGATGTTAAGCAGTTGCTTCAAAATACTTTGTCTAATACACGGCGGGTCGCGCGCCGGGTAGGATGCAGGGTTACCACCGACGGACGTAGGTCCATAAAGTTTTGGTGTCGGATCTAGACTAGAAACACAACAAAGGCCTTTGCCGAGTTTCACTAAAATATACACCCGGCAAAACTTTGCAAAGGAAGACTTTACCGAATCCCCTTTGCCGAGAAGGCTTTGCTTAGTTTTTTAGGGCCTCGCCGTGTATGTTTGGTACTCAACAAATATTTGTTTTCCTTGTAGGGACTTGTGCAAACATCAAAAGAAAAAAAAGATGCCATCAATAATCTATTACACATATTTAGCCTAACTTGTATGGGTATACAAGGTGCATTGAGTTATTTCTACGCAATAGATATATGCGTGGCTTTTTTCCTTGCGATTTTTGGAAATATTTCTTGCAGAGCTTAAGAGATCGAACAGGTCCATGCATATGCATTGTCCTACCAGTAGGCACTTCCTCATGGTCACAATGCAGTGCATGTGCATATAAGGTTTCCTAAAGGTCAAATAATGTACAGTTTGACCATACTTATTGAGAAAATTATCTACATCTAAAATATGAAACATATACCGTATGAAGAAATTTATCATGACAAATCTAGTGGTACAAATTTGGTGTTCTAGACGTTTATATTTTGTTCTATATAAATACTTGGTCAAACTTTTTACATCGTTTAATATAAGTTTTAAAAAATGCACTGGATATTGCCAAGAAGGCAGTCCCTCGAGTATCAATTAATTCTTTACATTCAATTTAAAAGGCTAGATCCAATGTACTCGTCACGAGGGCATTTACATGAAGATAGAATGAAGTGTTCTAACCAGATATAGCGACATGGAATATGCAGTTTTAAGTTTTAACTAGCTCATGTTTTACTACCGCAGCAGAACTTCAGATATGTTTTCGTTTGATAATTTCTGCTCCACACGAGTTTACGGACCCCACACCGTACTCGCATGGGCGATCACCACACATTGGCACATTGCCATCGCGCAGGCACTGAAATATCCCGACGCGCTACATCACGAGAGGGACGTGCATGAACTGACTAGAAAAGTACGTACTACAGTCTACAGGAGCATATCTGATTGGTAGCCACATCCCACAGAATCAGTTGGGGGCTTGGGGCGCAGATGAATCGAGATAACCAAGATAGATATCCAGCTACCTCTCGTCCGCTCACCGGTGAAACCTCTCCAGATAAGGTTTCCCATGGCGTCAGGGCGCAATCCGTCATTTGGTTTGTTGGGTCCAGCTTTGCTTTCTCTCGTCCCTGTCTAGTACTAGTGATAGCTACTGCCTACTGCCTAGCTTAGCAAGGTGTCCTCTGGGCTGCCACAGTTTTGCCCGGCATCTCCAACGGGGGCGCTCCATTTCGGATGTCCAAACGGACGCATCGCGTTCGTTTGTGATCGAAATCATCCGCGCGTCCGTTCGCGTCGGATTGGCTCCAGCGGCACGATATATTTTTTTTTACCATTCATAAAGTCATAATTTACATTAATAAAAAACATAAAAATGTCATAAAGGCATGGTGAAAGTAGGTACTGCCTACTGGTCGTCATCGCTGACGAGGTCGATGAACTCCGGCGTCGGCCATGGAAGCTGGTACGCCGCGGTGGAGGAGGTACGGCAGACTGCGGCCAGGCCGTCGCCTGCGCAGGAGGCTATGGTAAAGGTGGCCAGGGATCCAAGACCGGAGCAGCAGCCGGAGCACGGTCGTTGGAATGCGTCGGCGTGGCCGGAGGAGTCGCCGGCCTCCCCTGCGCGAGCACGGACTTGCGGAGCAGGATTACGAGCCCGTCCCACAAAGCGAGCTCGTTGAGCTCGTCGAGCTCGCTGTTGGCCAGTGCCATGGCAATGGCCTTCTCCTCGGTAATGTCCGGCAGCTGGGTCTCCGGATCCACGCCGGTCTGCCGTCGTCGTGGTCGTACTCTGCCATGTCCGCGTCCTCTTTCGCGTCCTCGTGGGCGTGTTCCTGGTCGTTCTCTTCTTCTTCCGCGGCGATTTCGCGGTCGAAGTAGTCAACGTCGCCGAGGTAGCCAGCCGGTGGCGCGCATCGAACTCCCACGTCCCGAAAGAGATCCAGTTGTAGGAGTTTAGCGCGTACGCCTGATCTTCCCGGAGATCCGGCGGCAAGATCGCTCGGCAGCGGCACACCTCGTCCCGGAGCTCTCGGCCCTCGCGCGACACAGGGGGGATCGGCACGCGCCTCGAGTTGAGGTACCAGCCCCCTCCAGGCAGGTTTGCATCCGGCCATGGTACCGACCGGTTTTCCTCCGAAAGACGGCGCGCGAGCTCGACGTGGACGTACCACCCGACCCGTGGCTTCTTGCCGGACCGCGAGCCGCTAGCCTCGTGGTCGTTCTAGTCTTGCAGAACGGCCAACATTTCTTCCCCATGGCGTCGGTCGGGTGGATAGTGTCGGCTTTCGCAATGGTGTGGTCGGAGAAATGGGCGTCGACAGCATCCCTTTAAGAGGCTCGGACGCCATCTCACCTTCAATGTCCTGCCACTGCGATGTCGTCCAGCTGCGCACGCTCGCGGAAGCCGAGGCGTGCCATTAACGCGGCCTGCAGCGCACCGCTCGTAAGTAATGCCGCGGAAGACGAAGCAGTTGTGCCCCTGCCAGGCGCGCCCGTGCGAGGACCGGGCAGACGACCGCTGCGTCCGCAGAGACATAAACCTGGCGCATATTTGGGCCATGTTTGCGTCGCCGCAAATGACCCGGTCACTATGCGTCGCCCTGCTGGAGGTGGTACTGCGACGTATTTTCGGCCTGAGTGGACACAAACGGTCGCTCAACGTCCGTTTACGTCGCCCTGTTGGAGATGCCCTAAGCTTACACAAGCGCATGGACAAGTTATTAAAAGACATACTCCGGTTGTTCGATTTTAATTGACATGAGGGAGATAAGATAACTGAACTAGCAAACGGGTTCCAACTGAAGTCAATAAAATAGAAATGGAGGAAGTACTCTGTAGCAAGCAAGACTATCTCCAGCCGCGTCTCCCAAAGCATCCTTCAAAGGGATTTGGAGCGCGCCGGATAAAAAAACGTTTCCAGCCGCGTGCCCAAAGCCTATTTTTGTTCAGCGCGGTCCAATACGGTGTATGTCGCCCCGAGCCTGTCCCCGCTACACAGGGGATGCGCCGGGCACGCCGGACACAACGAAAAGCGAGGCGAGGACTGGCGGGACCGACGTGTCAGCTGCACATTGAAGTTTAACCTAACCGTCGCCTACCTCGCGACGAAAGTTAGTGGCGCACAGCGATGGTGCATTTCCCGCAGAGGTGCAGCGAAGCATCTCGTCGCGCCTAGCTCTGCATGCCAGCGTTAATGAGCGTCACTGCTCCCCCGCCTCCCTCCGACCTATAAAAAAGGATGCTCTCTCATCGTCTCTCACACATAAACCCTAGTGCCTCTCTCCTCAGCTCTAGCCGCCACCATCTCAAGAGTCGACGCCATGGCTGGTAGAAGCAGAGGCAGGGGCTGAGGTCGCGGCCGTGGCCGCGGCAGAGCTGCACACTCGCCGTCGTCTTCGTCATCGGACCTGCAGGAGGAGGAGCAGGAAGTGATGTTCTAGTTCGTCATCGTCCTCAAGGGCGACCCACTCGGCATACAGAGGCTGCCAGAGAAGTTCGCCGACTTCGTCGCCGGCAACGAGCCGGCTGCGCTGCATCTGCGGGAGGCTGGCTGCGACTGCTGCCGGTGCCCGGTGGACGTGTTCTTCGACGGGCGCGGCAAGATGTACCTCCACACCGGCTGGGAGAAGTTCGCGCGCTACCACGACCTCGAAGCCGGTTGTGTGCTCACATTCTCCTACCTTGGCGAGGCCGATATGAGCGTCAAGGTGTTCGACGAGACGCGCTGTCGCCGGTACTACCACGGCGACACCGATGAGGAGGACGACTGAGTGTTGTTTCTTCGCAGCGAAAATAGGCACGGAGGTTCCAGCAGGATTTTCCAGTTTGAGTGACTGGGAGTGCCTTAGAGGGTTCTTTCTTAACAGCGAACACACGAAATCTGCAATGCTAACACTAGTTAGGTTTCGTTATTTTTCAATGTTTTAATTTGTGTCAACCATGGTTCAAACTATGTATTAGTTTGTGGAAACCATGTTCTAAACTATGTCTTAGTTTGTGTGAACCATGTTCCGAATTATGTATTAGTTTGTGGAATGTTTCTTCTCTCTATTGAAATAAAAATGCAAAAAAAGAGGGAGTATTTTAATGTTTGGGGACGATGTTTGGGGAACGCAGCTGGGAGCGACGTCCCCCAACGTGGCACGAACGAAACACGTCCCCCAAACGCTCGATCCGGCGCCGTTTGGGATACGCTTTGGGGGACACGGCTGGAGATGCTCTAACACCGATAGAGCTTCTAGAGATTTTAATAAGGCTCTAATGCTAAAATGGGTCTAGCGGATCCATGCCTTGGGTGATGCCCACCGCGGGTATCATACTACCCTAGCCTCTTTGCAATTTGCGTTGATCCATCCATTCTGGTCTCCGCCGCAGCCAATGGAGGAACATGGAAGGTGGCATTTAGTAGGACTTTTGACACGGATGAGGTTGCCGCCTGGGAGGCTTTACGGGCAAGCCTTCCACCGCCCTCTCTACCTTGCTGGATAGTATTTCTTGGCGTCTGGTCCTTTCGGAGAACTTCACTGTTAGCTCCGCATACAAGACCCTTTTTAGAGGGCCCATTTTACCGTGGACAACTCCTCTTTGGAAAGCCCCTCTACCCCTCAAGATCAAGATCTTCGTATTGCAACTCCTTCAAGCTCGTCTCCCTTCGGGGTTTGAGGTGGCTAAACGAAAGGGGCTGGGGGACGGTTTATGTCCATTATGTGAGTTCCCTGAGTTGGGAACCCACATAATGTTCACTTGTCCCGCAGCCAAGTTTTTATGGAGCTTTGTTCAGGAGGCGTTGGGCCCTGACTAGCAGGCCCAAGACCTCGGAGAGTTCCTGGAGAACCCGACAAGTGATACCGGCAAGAAGAGATGCCTCTTTTGGCTGTTGTTTGCTGCCATGTCGTGGACCCTCCAAACTATTCACAATAAGATGCTTATTGAGAAAGTTTTCCCTCGTCATGGCACTTATTCTATCTTCAAATTCTTGGCATTCTTTTAGCATAGTACCCGGTGTGCATACAACGGTATGGAGAGCGCCTAGATACCATCCTTCGTCACCTGCTGGAGGCGGCACGCCGTCTTCCTGCACCATCCAGACGTTGAACGGCACCCACCATCCTCGGGTGTCGTGCTTGCGTGTGTGCTTGAGCTTTATTTTTTCGGCTTGTTTGGGTTTGTTTGTGTTGTGGCCCAGCGGACCTTTTTAAATTTTTCATTTGAATCCAGTTCTCGTACGATGTATGGATGGTTGGTTGCTTTATTTATAAAGCGGGGCAAAAGCCTGTTTCGAGGAGTAACAATGGTGGAAACTATGATATATTGTTGCTCCTCATTGAGATGTCATGTGTCCCTCAGAGTTACCTCTATCAGATCTCTAGGATCTCTAGACTGGGCCCACAAGCAACACTAGTCTTTTCTGCGCGCTTTGTCCTCACTCGTGCGCGCCCGGGGCAACTTCCCGGTATGTCTCCCATCTTCAAATCGCTCTAGGCCAAAAACGCTTAACCTCGGAGCTCTTCGGAGATGAGCTTTCGAAAAAGAAGTTACAACTTTATCGTATGAGTAGTCAATCAATCCTATTAAGCTTTGAGCCAAGATGTCACAGTCACATATGCTACCAGCTATACCGAGCCCCGCAGTCTAGGTCCAAGCACCGCTTTCCCACCCCGAACAGCCTTGGGACCAAAACCCGTAGCCATGGATACGACATCGACGGGGTGCCGATGTTTTCCCAATTTGGCCAGCCATGAGCAAGACACTCCCATGCTCAACGATGCCGAGGGCGATGGCTTCGAGAAGGGTGACACTAAGGCTGGGGCTAGGGCTGAGGGCGAGACCGCCGATGATGGAAAGAAGAAGAGCAAGAGCCAAAGGACTGCCGGCTACAACAACAAAGAGGGCATCATGCTCTATCATTCTTGGCTCTTCATTAGCCAAGATCCCTATATGCGGGGCCAAGCAAACAATCCAAGCGTATTGGAGGAAGCTCGCCCAAGAATTTCATGAAGGTCGGCAACTTTCTCCCTACCGAATTCATACTACACAAATCAAACTAATTATGTCCAAAAGAGATGGAGGTACATCCAACAAGAGACAAACAGATTTTGTGCAGCGATCAACCATGTAGTTTCACAGAAAGTGAGTGGCCTCGTCGTTGTGGATGCGGTAAGGGAAAGGCTTGCTTCATTTGGGCAATGGTGATGCCTTGGCAAACCGTAACAAATTGCGTATGTCGAGGTGGCGCGGGCCTTGGAGTGCTTCAAAGCATCTTTCAGGCAAGGGTACCACATGGTCCACTATTGGCATGTGGTAAAGAACGTTCCAAAATAGAAGTTAGGCTACACGGCTTACCTGGGCAGCATTAAGAATGGCGGAGCCAGTGTGACGGTGGCCGTCGAAGGCGAAGAGGAAGCCTGAGGCCTGAATGCCGTTCCATCTCGGCCATGTCATCCAAAATATATCATTGGAAAGTTCATTGAAATGTGCATCCAATGATATAATTTTGAATGACATGCAACTCATGTTTAGTTGATCCAACTATTAGTCAAAGTTTGCCTCAAAATACAAAGTGACCTTGTATTCTAGCACAGAGGGAGCATCTACGTTCGCACAAATATCACCAATCATAATCTGACAAAAAAAAGTGTTCAAGTATCATGAATTAGAAAAACCTTGTGCACTGCATCAACACCAGGGTATAAATACTTCCCTTGAATCCGATGAATACTGGAGGCTATTTCGTGCGAAAGAAGCAATAGTAACAAACTGTGTACGTTGCAGATCTACAATGGAGAAGGTGGCTTCTTTAATTCGTTGCCCGTCAACCATAGAAGAGAAGATGAAGAGAGTGAAAAGAGGAGACTGGGGGTCATTGATGGTTTTTCAGATCCATTTCTGTGTACGAACTAGCAGATAAAGGTGACAGCTTTTTTCCCTTTGGAATCGTTTGCGAATAGTCATGCACAGTTTAGATATTTTTTCATGTTCTATGTTTTTGCGTGGTGAACCGGTTGAGACTAAACAGACAGCCAGTTTTTTTAGGGCTTGTTTTACGATACTTTTACCACTCTTAACAAAGAAGAGGTATGATTTGAGGCAATGGTTAGGATTAAGTGAGGTAGATTAGGCCCGATAGCCCAGCAAGATGTAAATAACTGAAAAATTTATCATACTAATAATATTCGGCCGGCGCAGCGTCTCCCTAATCGGTTGGAACTTGCAACCTAGCACCGTCCAGTACCACTGTACCAGCGACGCCGCCGCCGAGCAGTGACACCGCCGCCATGCCTCCATCGAGTAAGGAGCGACGCCGCCGTCGTCGAGCAGGGACGCCGCTGCGAGGAATCCGCCGAGCAGCGAGCGACGCCTCATGCACTCAGCTGCCGCATCCTCGCCGCCGCCATATCCATCGAGCACGCCGACACTAGCTCTGCGGTTCCTCCGTCTCTGCCGTGTTGGAGGTGGTAGCAGGTTTAGGTAGGCAAGCTAATCCTACACTTCTCTTTGACCGCTCCATGATTAGCTCTATAAACTGTGCACATTCTGAAAACAGTGTCGCTCATGTGCTGAAATTACATATGAGCAGAAAATTTTATTAGTTGAGGCATCATCCCACATAAAAAGAGCACGATTTCCATACTCATATAGACAGGAATGCAAGTCTAAATTACTGTTACGGTTGGGAAATCTTTAGCAAAAGTTTGTTAGGCTGTACTGTACCAGCTTCAAAGCTCCACTTCTTAATCGCCTTCTTGACACACATGATTTAAGAAATGCTTACATAGAAAACAAGCAAGATTAAAATGTCCAATTGACATGCCAATAGGAATCCTACAGAATTTGATTGTGCCGTAAAGGAACCATAGTTTCTTTCAAGAGGCAGAGCTAGCATAATTTGTTTTTCAAAACATAGTACAGTACTGGCTATGGTTGTACTGCAAACCTAACAAATGAAGCCCAACGTGATTCAGGCAAGTAAGCTCGCAATTTTGAAAGCATGAAGAACAGTAACAATGTTTGTACTTTGTAATGTATACAAGTACATAGGTTACTTATTATGTGTAAATGAACATATACTTTTTCAGCACAAGTGAAATACCTGTAAGATAACAAGGACAAAATAAAACTAGTCTACTATTCGATCTGGCTCCTGTACAAAGGCAATAATAAATCAGGTCCCAAATACTATTTATAACAGTGGCATGATAATCCGACTGAAACCTTGAATGAAAGAAAACATAAAAATGTTGACCCCAGTTGCAGTTGCAGCAGCCTGAACAGTAAACTGTAAACACTAGTTTCATCTCATTTTCATGATTTTTGATCACCATGTTGAATCTTGATGAAAGCTATTTCAGAAAGAGAAAATATTGCAGTGCAGGGAGCATCACACTGACGGCGGTCACTAGGGGAGGCTCATTAGTGGCATTGAAAACCAGGTTATCTCTTCGCTTCCAGATGTTCCATACGATGGCGGAGCATATCATGAGGTGCACATGGCTGAACGCAAGATCCAGCCAAGTAAGGCCACAGACATAGGTCGTGTCCTTCCATCGACAGTCGAAGAGTTCGAGCACATCCGTTCCATCTAGGCAATAGTAGTTCAGATTGATTCCATTCCTAATTGGATTTTGACTGTACTTTATGTTTTCTTTGCACACTGTTTGGAGAAATGCTGCTCTGAGATGTTAACAAAATTATCCGTGTGCTGATCTCTGGCTTCAGTTCATAGACTGAACTTCCATGTAACCTTCGAGATATTGATTATCACCTTTTGGTTTCCTTGATTTGCCTGTCTAATACAATACATTTTGCAACTAACTTCTGAAGTTAAAAGCCTAACAAATGTGCACAATTAATCTTGTTTTAGTTTAAGACCTAAGCAATCTATTGTTTTGGTTATCCTTCTAACTGATTCATGAACATTCGTATGCTGTCAATCTGCGCTATGGCTCGCAACCAAGCTAGAACATAAAATTAATTTTGTAGTTTGAATACCATGTACTTTAGATGGTTAGTGCCTCGAAGAAAACAACTCGGCTGATTAAACTCGCCATGCAATTGATAGCAACACGTTTCAGTGTCTCCAAAAATATTGTACAACCCATCTAAATAATAATACTAGCACACTTGTACAGCTTATAAAAAACAACTACAGCAGTAGTACAAACTACTTAGTTAATAAACGGCATGTCGCTGAACCAACGTTGCTCAAGGAAGCTCCCCATCTTCTTCAGGCTATTCTCTTGCAGCACATGGAGCCGCTTGATGTCCTGTTCAGGGAGCTAAAACTCACAGCAAATCGACTAGCATACTCATGCCGACCACCAACCTGCAGTTTATTCTCATGCTCCATATTACTCTCTGGATCGTGCCAATCACAGTAATGAGAAGCATCTCTAACTGAAAAATAGACACCAAAACAGAGAATTACTCAAAACCCAAAAGAATTGCAGCACATATTAACAAGGAGATAGGAAATTGCAAGC
>NC_061509.1:71824590-71922997 GCF_022539505.1 Lolium rigidum
AAAGAGGAAGAGTTAGCCACGAACATACGAGTGAATGTTTGCGAATAATTAAATGGTTCGCACTTACTCGATGTACGGCTTCACTTCGACCATGGTGTTTAAGACATACGAGTGGATCAAGGTCCGCTCATGTAGGTCCGTTCGTACGGCTTCGAGCCACTTGACTTGCCACCAAGCCCCACGAAGATGCTAAGCTTGGGTACTTCTTCATTGTTGGCGGCATTGTAACGGAGGACCGGGTTGTGCTTTGTGGGAATGTTGGGATCATAGTGCTTAGTGGTGAAGTTTGCCACCTCCACGTTCGGGACTGCCTCGGCTATGGATGCTTCGATCTTGCATTTATTGCCAGTCATTTGACGAAGCTTTTGTGTTTCTCTCTCGGGACCAAATCGCCAACGGCCCCAATTCGGGCCCCTTTAAGCACTCCTCCACGAGGTGCAGGGATCATGTGTTGCATCGGATTAAAAAACCCCGGAGGAAAGATCTTCTCTAGATCGCAAAGCAACACGGGTGCCTCTTCATCCAGCTTCTCAATCACTTTAGTGTCTAACTCCCTAGCACAAATCGGCGGAATAAAAACTCAACCTCGCTAGCACTCGCCAAGTCTTCTCGGGGACATAGCCTCGAATCATCACCGGCATTATCCGCTCAAGCCATATGTGGTAGTCATGACTCTTCGATCCTTGTACTCGCAACGTTTCAATGTTCAGGCCCTCATCCACTTGGCTGCGAACCCATCGGGGAAAAACAAGGAGTCCTTCATCCATTGGAAGACCTCCCTTTTTGGGCCTTTGTGAGGCGGAACGGAGCGTGTGGCTTAGTCCAAGTTTTTTTGGCACCATTAGGTGGCCGCATGTTCAACTCCGGCCTATCACACCACATTTCTTGATCAATTCGAGCCTTTATGTTATCCTTCGTCTTCTCGGTGTCCACAATCGTGCTCCAAATGGCTTCACCGATATTCTTCTCGGTGTGCATTACATCAATGTTATGCGGGAGCTCGAGAAACTCAAAGTAAGGGAGCTTCCATAAGCACGGCTTGTGATTCCATTGGTGTGTCTCCCCATATCCTAAGAAACCATTCCCATCAGGGCTAGGCTGAAGAGCATCTAACTCGGCCTTGATTTCCGTTCCGGTCTTCGGAATTGGCTTCGGGCCACGGACAACACGGCCTTTCTTGAAACTCTTTACATCACTCCTGTATGCATGCCTCCGCTCAAGGAACTGTCGAGCTTCATAAAAGCATGAATACTTGCCTCCCTTGTTTAGCCAGAAGAAAGTCACGGCTCGTGCTCGCACTGTGGGCAAGGCCACTTCCCATGTGTACACCACCCGCGAACAAAGCACGTGCCGGCAGGTCATGCGGGGACGTGTGGTACCACACATACATATCGAAGTACTCCTTCTTTGATGCGTCATATGTTCGGATCCCGCGACCTTCCCAGCCACGAACCAAGTCATCCACCAGCGGTTCCAGGTACACATTCATGTTCTTGCCCGGGTATTTGGGCCCTGGGATTATCATCGACACAAACATGTTCTCTGATCTCATGCAGACGCCAGGGGGGAGGTTCATGGGAATAACAAACACCGGCCAACAATCGTATACCTGCAGCCGACATACCATATGGATTGAACCCATCGGCTGATATCGCAACCGCTACGCTCCTCGGGTCACCTCGCTTTCAATGGAAATTTCTTCATAAAGTTCTTCCATGCAGTACCATCCGACGGATGTATCATCTTGTCGGTGTATTCTGTTTCCTTCCACGGCCCACCTCATCCGCTGGGCAGTATCCTCGGTCATGAAGAGCCGCTGGATCCTCGGTAGAGAACCGGAAGATAGCGGAGGATATTCTTGGCAACCGTGGTCCGCCTCTTCCGACCATCACCATTGCGGTCTACCTCAAAGTACCTAGAGGAATTGCATTTGATGCAATAATTTGTGTCGGCGTGCTCCTCTTTGAATAGCATGCATCCCTTTGGACAAGCGTGTATCTGCTGAGATGACATCTTAAGGTCACTGAGCAATTTGGTCGAATAGTAGAAGTTTTGCGGCAAGAGGTGCCCTTTCGGCAGAAGGCTGCCTACGATGACCGAAGTTCATCGAACCCATCTCTCGCACAAGTTCCTATGGCACTTCAAGGCCATAAGGCGAGCGATGACATCTAGTTGGGTAACCTCTGTATTTTCATGTAGGGGTTTCTGCGAAGCAAACAGAGCCTCATAATACTCCTTTGTGTTTTCCTTCGGGTCCTCACTTGTCTCCGCATCCTGAGGTGTCTCCATCTCTACATGAGAGCTTTCAGGTACATTACCATTAGCCAAGTTTTCTAAGCACCTATCAAAACCAAGTGTCATATTCCCCCTAGGTTGAATCTGCCGCACCTCCTTCCTAGCACGTTTCTTTGCCTTTTCTCCATGGTAAGTCCAAATCCTGTAGGACGGTGTGAACCCAAACTTGATCAGGTGCATACTCATAGTTTCCTTGTCCTGTGCCTTTCGGTTAGCGCACTTACTACAAGGGCACCAAACACTTATAGGTCTCGCTAGGGATGGCAAATGCCCTATCCACAAACCGCTCGGTCTTTTCTCCCCATTCATCAAGTATAGTTCCACCGGCTGATTCTCGCCATCGTACATCCAGCCACGATTATCCATCCTCTAATCAGCAACAAAACGGACGAACATAGCATTTATATATCAAATACGAAATAAATGCATCATATATTTATTTATTTTACGCGTGCATCAACTCTGAAACTCTACTAGGTGGGCTCCTAGCAGCCGCCGGATCCGTAGATTGAGTACATTCTCCCAGCTCTGCCCGATCCGAGACAGAATTTCGGCAGCACCTCCCCGCTGCTCTCCCGATACACGTCTCGGCAAAAAGCCGAGATGGGTGTGCATCCGGAGAACAACGGGGAGGCGCTACCGAAACTCTGTCTCGGATCGGGGTAGAGCACGGAGAACGTACCCAACTACGCATCCGCCGGCTGTCCCGATAAATGCCGTAAGAGTTACGGTTCATAATATGCGAGACCACTAATGCATATTTATCCGCGTAACCCTTACGGTCGGGAAGAGACGCCTAGGTATCGCGACAGACTTGGTGATCTAGACACACAAAAAACCTAGGTACAAGAGAGGCGAACGGATTCTCACCCTCGAAGCGTGACCGACAGCCGGCGAAGAAGACCAACAACCCTCCGGCAAAATCCACTCCGGAAAAAAGGTCCCTCTGAGCAACGCTCATCAAGCACCACGACAACGCAGGCCCCCGTGTCCACCTCGAAACATCGTCTCGCATAATGAGAAAAACTACAACAATTAGCATGCATATTTATTTTAACTACCTACATAGCTAACCTACAAATAATTTCTAGCACTACATCACTACCAACAAATAATTACAACTACAACTAACCTAAAGAGCTACTCCCTCCGGTCGATTACAAATAATTTCTAGCACTACATCATTACAAATAATTTCTAGCACACTACATCATTACAACTAACCTCCGGTCGATTTTGCAGGGGCCGAGGTGGAGGAGGGGGGCAGCCGGCCGAGGTGGAGGAGGGGGCAGCCGGCCAAGGTGGAGGAGGAGGGCAGGGGCCGGGGCGGGCGAGCAGCACCAGCACAAGGCCGGCGCGCGAGCAGCAGCTGGCCGAGGTGGAGGAGGAGGGCAGGGGCCGGGCGGGCGAGCAGCACCGGCAGCAGGCCGGCGGGCGAGCGGCAGCCGGTCGGCGCGCGAGCCGCCGAGAGCACCCGGGCGCGCGGCAGCGAGCAGACGGGGAGGGGCCCGCGGCGGTGGCGGCGTGGGCGACTCCGGCGCGCGGTGGGGCTCGGGAGGGTGGGGAGAGATGTGAGGCGTGGGCGGGGCAGCGGACGGCGGCGGTGGAGGTGAGGCGTGGGCGGCGGCGGCGTTGGAGGATGCAGAGAGGTGGGAGCTAGCGCGCGTGTGGAGGCTTTGGTCGGGACGATGTAGGGTTAATTATTGCCTCTTTGCCGTGCAAATGGTCTTTGCCGTGCGCGCGATGACCTTTGCCGTGCGGCAAAGGCTTTGCCGTGCGCCAGAGCTCTTTGCCGTGCGGCAACGGCTCTTTGCCGTGCGCTCTTGTCCTTTGCCGTGCGCTAGTGCACGGCAACGTTTTTTATTTATTTTACCATTTCAATTTTCATATGTGAAAATTTAGTTTTATTTCAAATTAAATTAAACCTGTTTTTCCAACATGCATGAGTACTTTTTAATAATGTTCTTACCATGTTTTCTTATAACTATAGGGGTGCAAAACTCGATCGCCTAAATCCTAACAATAACTATCGGTGCACACACAATACCGCCGGAGCACCGGAACCCCACCAAACCTTGCATGTGGACCTATGATATGTGTCAAAGTGTGGTGCAAGGTGTAATGGTGCAAAAGTAGCTCCCCTAAACCCTAAACCCTAAACCAGGGAGGCTTCGAGCCCTAAACCCCTCTAAATCCCTAAACCACGACGCTGGAGCCGCAGAACCATGCATCATAAAACCTAACCCTAACCCTAAACCCTAAACCTACACCTAACCATAAATACTTACCCTTTAACCTAAACCCTAGCCCTAGCCCCTAAACCCTAGCCCTAACCCAACACCTAACCCTCACCAAGAGATCGTGCACACCGTCGATCGTGTGATAATGGCTCTAGTCTGCGGGTATATGTGCCAAAGGGTCCCAATCTTGGTTCTCCATGTGTATATGTACTAAACAAACCTAAAAGAATGAAAAGTTACATTGGTGCACCTCGCGCGGAGAAATCTAGGGGGTAGACCCGCCGGGCACACGTTCCGCTGTTTGGGGGGAGGAGGGGGATAACGACCGCCGGAGCACCGGAACCCCACCAAACCTTGCATGTGGACCTATGATATGTGTCAAAGTGTGATGCAAGGTGTAATGGTGCAAAAGTAGCTCCCCTAAACCCTAAACCCTAAACTGGGGAGGCTTCGAGCCCTAAACCCCTCTAAATCCCTAAACCACGACGCCGGAGCTGCAGAACCATGCATCATAAACCCTAACCCTAACCCTAAACCCTAAACCTACACCTAACCATAAATACTTACCTTTAACCTAAACCCTAGCCCTAGCCCCTAAACCCTAGCCCTAACCCTACACCTAACCCTAACCGAGAGATCGAGCACACCGTCGATCGTGTGATAATGGCTCTAGCTGCGGGTATATGTGCCAAAGGGTCCCAATCTTTGGTTCTCCATGTGTATATGTACTAAACAAACCTAAAAGAATGAAAAGTTACATTGGTGCACCTCGCGCGGAGAAATCTAGGGGGTAGACCCGCCGGGGCACACGTTCCGTCGTTTTGGGGAGGAGGGGGATAACGACCGCCGGAGCACCGGAACCCCACCAAACCTTGCATGTGGACCTATGATATGTGTCAAAGTGTGGTTCAAGGTCTAATGGTGCAAAAGTAGCTCCCCTAAACCCTAAACCCTAAACTGGGGAGGCTTCGAGCCCCAAACCCCTCTAAATCCCTAAACCACGACGCCGGAGCCGCAGTAACCATGCATCACAAAACCTAACCCTAACCCTAAACCCTAAACCTATACCTAACCATAAATACTTACCCTTTAACCTAAACCCTAGCCCTAGCCCCTAAACCCTAGCCCTAACCCTACACCTAACCCTCACCAGTAGACCAGGCACACCGTCGATCGTGTGATAATGGCTCTAGCTGCGGGTATATGTGCCAAAGGGTCCCAATCTTGGTTCTCCATGTGTATATGTACTAAACAAACCTAAAAGAATGAAAAGTTACATTGGTGCACCCTCGCGCGGAGAAATCTAGGGGGTAGACCCGCCGGGGCACACGTTCCGCTGTTTTGGGGGAGGAGGGGATAACGACCGCCGAGCACCGGAACCCCACCAAACCTTGCATGTGGACCTATGATATGTGTCAAAGTGTGGTGCAAGGTCTAATGGTGCAAAAGTAGCTCCCCTAAACCCTAAACCCTAAACTGGGGAGGCTTCGAGCCCTAAACCCCTCTAAATCCCTAAACCACGACGCCGGAGCCTGCAGAACCATGCATCATAAACCCTAACCCTAACCCTAAACCTTAAACCTATACCTAACCATAAATACTTACCTTTAAACTAAACCCTAGCCCTACCCCCTAAACCCTAGCCCTAACCCTACACCTAACCCTAACCAGTAGATCCGGCTCACCGTCGATCGTGTGATAATGGCTTGAGCTGCGGGTGTATGTGCCAAAGGGTCCCAATCTTGGTTCTCCATGTGTATATGTCCTAAAAAAACCTAAAAGAATGAAAAAAGTACATTGGTGCACCCTCGCGTGAGAAATCTAGGGGAGTAGACCCGCCGGGGCACACGTTCCGCTATTTTGGGGGAGGAGGGGGAGAACGACCGCCGGAGCACCGGAACCCCACCAAATCTTGCATGTCGACCTATGATATGTGTCAAAGTGTGGTGCAAGGTCTAATGGTGCAAAAGTAGCTCCCGGTGTGACCTTCCTCACATTTGGGCGATAACACTTAGCAGATTTTCCGAAGCGCGTATTAATTGCTCCGAAACCCTGATATATGTGGGGGATGAACATGGAGAGTAATTTTGTATTGCACATTGTCTTAAGTAACACTAATAAATATTCATCAAAAAGTGAAACTAATAAAAAAAATATAAGTATGAGATGAAATAAAATAGAAAGAAAAACAAATAAAATGAAGTACAGCACACGGCAAAGAAGGAGTCGCACGGCAAAGGCTCCTTTGCCGTGCATTTTATCTGGCCTCACGGCAAAGAAAAGCCCACGGCAACGTCCCAGTCCTTTGCCGAGCATAGTTTCTTTGCCGTGCGGCCTTATTTTGCCTTTGCCGTCATGATTTCTTTGCCGTGCGCGTTTGAGGGACTTTGCCGTGCGAGGGACGTTGCCGTGCGGCACGCGTGAGGTTGCCGTGCTCGTATCTTTGCCGTGCGCCACCTCGTAACTTTGCCGTGCACATGTTCTTTGCCGTGCGTGCCTCTTGCGTCGCACGGCAAAGAAATCTTTGCCGTGCGGTGGCTCACGGCAATGATTTGCTGCACGGCAGCGCCTGATTTTCCCGTAGTGAAGGCTGGTGACAAGCTTTGTGATATTTTCGAGGTCAAAGCTACAGGAAACAATTGCATGATATGTAAGAGAGAAGAACAAGAACTCAAGGTCCTTCATTCCAACTCACAAATCTTACTAGACTGATGTACTGACATTCAGTCAACCATTTTGTTTCTATGAATAAACAAATCTCAATTGTAATTTCCTATACTAAATTACAAATGTCAATCATAATTCTATATGCTACAACATTGGGAACTTGGTAAGCTAGCCACATCTGACATATCAACTAACATGATCTGAATCACCCAGTCCTAAAGTAAATTGCTTTGCATACTAATAAGCATGGAATAATAACTCATTTTAGTGAGAGCATTCAATAAATTGATTAAATGTTTGAGGAATAACAAACTAAATTACTTCCTGCAACAAAAGATCATTGTTTTCTCTAGAATTATATGCACAATGCAAGAACTAAAAAAACACAAGAGAAACAATGTTGTTTGAGAGATTGCCTGGGTGAGGACTCATGGATTGTCAATATAGTGCACCGCCGCCATCATGGGACACAAGCGACTTGAAGGGGACAAGCTCCAAATCTCCTGAGACAGCCACCTGTCGGGGGATGCCCCCCGGTAGGCCAAGAGTATGGCAAGTTCGCCATGTTTTGGCAATGTTAAACCGGATCACAGAGTGATCCGGAATCTAAAGTTAAGTTCAGCTAACCGAAATTGGTACAAACTGGTATCCCCAGAGGGGTATACCAAAGTACTGGCTCTAAGAGGCAGTGTGGCTAAGTGCGAGGGTACCGGAACCAGAGGTAAAGGTACTGGCAAACCGGAACCAGGGGTCACTGTAGCCTGTCGGCACTCTGGACAAAGATTCCTTCGGGAGCTAGAGGACAAGGATGAGCGAAGCAAATCGGCTTTAAACGAAGCCCTGTCACCAAAGCAAGATGATGACATTAAAGATACCGGCGGTGGTCACCGCTCCTTGATTAAAGTCATAACCGGCGCCGGCTGGGCCAAAGTAGCTTTATAAAGTAGCTTAGCTCATCCTAGCTTCCATTAAGGTTTCTTGCCTTGTAAGCCACCCTCTCCCCTATATAAGGAGAGGAGGCACACCCTTGCGCGGGACGATCGATCAATAGAAAAATTAGGTTGTTCATCAGCAGATAGGAGGAAACTCGTACTGTACATCTTCTACCTCTGGCCAAGGGTCAAGTTAAGGAATACATACCGGTTTCTTTCCATCTCCTTTCCCTGTTAACCAAACCCTCCACCGGATCCTCTAGCGCACATTCGGCTCCAACTTATGCAAACCTTCACCAAATGCCACCATGGCTTGATCTTTGGTTTCTAAAATACTTATATAACTCAAACAAACCCAAATGCATCAAAGAAACCAGAATCAAATCGAAATTTAACTCAAAACCATCTCACATATGATCTTGGTCATTTGTGCACTTTTTAACATGATCCCCTCTTTACCCCTCTGATTTAATTCTTTCCTAATCTAAACTTGGTCAACCATTGACACCTCATCCAAGACCATGTCAAAGTCTACAACTTTCATGTTGACCACCATGGTTAAAGTTGACCAGGTTGACCAGTAGAGTTTTGACAAGTGAGGACTTTGAATCAATATGAAGATGACCCCAAATTTGAAATGTTGCAAATCAATTCCAAAATGAACACCACCACCACCTTTCTAACATAATAAATATATGTTTGAGATTCACCAAAAAGAAATCCAAAATTCGACCAAAATGTTCATGCGGCCATAAGATCGAACACCTGGCAGGCATATTTTCATAAATGTGTTACCCTCTATTACCCATTGGTTCTTGGCCTAAACCCCTTTGCTACTGAAGTGATAAGTGCTCCCCTATGATCCCTGCATCAACACCAGTACTTGCTTTGGCCGATTAAAGTGAGAAGAGAGCAGCAAAAGCTCCATGCCGTGCACACCCGGCCATCTTTGGCCAATTCTTTTCTGGCCCTCCCCTCCCCCCAACACCTTGTCCCAGAGCATCTACTCATCACAAGGATCATGCCAGTATCCAGCCTGAGCTCGCCAACGCACGGCATTGGCCAGAACTCGCGCGTCCAAAGCTTGCCAGTACATGCCCGTGCACGCGGTGACCGCGCTCTGGACGCGCCAGGACGCCATGCGATCGAGCGCCCTACTCCACCCCTGCAAAGACTACGCCTGCGTCAAGCATTGCATCCACGCCCTCTAGCCACTAGACATGCTCAAGCGCGCGCAGGAACCTTGTCGCCATCGTCCTCGCCGGAAAAGCTCCGCCGTACTGTGGCACTCGAATCACACTTCTGAACGATTCCGTCCAGCTCTGGCAGCACCGAAAGATGATTAAGCGTCGCCATGCCACCGCCCATCGAGTGCCGTCCTTCACTTGCCCCTTCGATCGCTGGAGGCGCCGCGCCATGCTTGCCTCTTCACAGAACCCCGCGGCACCCCTCGGCCCTATAAATAGAGCCACTCCCAGCACGCTCTCTTCACACCACTCAACTCCCCTATCATCACAGATCCTCTTCACCACCATAGCTCGTCCAATTACTACCGGAGGCGCCTCAATTGCAAGATCGGAGCCGCCGGAGCCAGGACATCGACGCCGTTGATCCACGCCGCCCCAAGCCTCGCCACTGCTACCGAACGCTTCCTCGCCGTCGACAACGCCTCCTCGCACTCACCAGAACCCCGCGGGAACGCCGGTAGGTCCTCCGACCCCCTGGTCACGCCGCCAGCATGTCGGAATCCCGTCGGCGACGACGATGATCCCTAGCCGCTAGATCCTTTTCTAATCCTACGGTGCACATCGCGCGTACCGTTTCGCCGTTTTATTAGCCACTGACGGGTGGTCCCCACCTCGTCAGGGCGGCCCAAGTGCACCCGTCTCTTGTTGGGCTGCGCAGTGTTGGTTTAATCCTTTTCGGCCCAGTAGCGTTTCCCGCCTAGCCCAATGATTCAAATTTAGATTTAAAGTTTATTCAAAAACCCTGCAGATGCTTTAGTAAAACTTAAATAGTTTGAAATCTACCAATCCAAATCTAGCAAATTTTATACCGTTGGAAAGCCAATGAAATTATCTAGCCAATGCCACTGGTCTCATCTCCAATTTCGTACTAGATTTAAAATGCTAAAAATAACAAGACAGGGACTATTGCAAATTGAAACTTAATTTAAAATTTAACCAAAATTGATTTTGAGTTGATTCCAACTCTAATAAATCACAATTGATGTTCTTTAATTGTTTATGTAATAATGTAGCCAAGTTGTTTGCATGATCATGTACTGGATCAAAATAATGGTTAAATAGCCATTTCTAGTGCATTTAATTATGGAATTCAAATCTTATAAATAGTATGAGAGCTACTCTCTCATTTAAATCTTGATCCTAAGTAATACAATAAGAGGAAATGACCTTAAGCTAATAAACCTCTGATTGTTATTACTTAGAGATTTTAAACCATTCAAATGTTAGTTTTAAATTGTATGAGGTGTAGTACCTCATTTCAATTATTACTCCCTCATAATAGATATGAAATATTGACCTTGGTCAACTTATATTTCATACCTTATTATTATTGGTGGAGATTAAATCTTGATAGGATTTAATGAGAGGAAATTATTTTCTCTAAAGTTTTAAAATAGTAAATCAAATAAATACTTATAATGGGAGGAAATTATTTTTCTCTTAAATAAGAACAAACCAAGTAATCCACCATGCCATGATTGATGTGATGTTAGAATTAGTGGAGTGAACTCTCTTGTGTGTTTTGGTCTAGCATGCAAGTATTTGTGTGGTGATTGTGTACTCGTATTCGTATATAGACGCTAGTAACGAGGAATACGTGGAGGAGAGAAGCTACTCTCAAGAGGAGGAGGAAAACTTTGACTCCTATCCCCACCAAGGCAAGCTAATACTCTTGCTAACCACCATGATGCAAAGCTCTACAAGAGCAAGGCACCATCACCCCTTTAATTTTATGTATTACATATCCCATGTTTTTACATTGCAATTATTTTTTTGCTTATTTACTTCAAAGTACTTTTTGATTTATGATTCACTGGGTATAGAGTAGAACAAGATTAAAGGTTAGCTTAGAACCAATCAAAGCTAGATAGCACCCCTCATGAAATAGTTGCTAGTGCTAATCAAATAAAATTTGACTACTCTAGATGGGAACATGTGACTTTGAAATGAATTTGAAACCTTGGAATGATGAGTCATTTCCATTGAATGATTTTTGAAGGTGAAGATGACCACGAGAAGATGGTGATTTTTGATATAAAACTGATATTGGTTTGAATGCGATACCCTTCCAATTATACAAGTACCCCCACAATACCTGATTATGGGTAGGGCTTAACTATAAACTTGTGTATTTTAGTATGGGTTCCCTCTAAACAAGCATCATAGGGGTTACGCCGAGGCTGCCTCCGTATATGGGAAATGATGTGATTATGAGGTGAATGTACGACCCAAACCCTGTGCAGTTCCCGGGTTAACAGTTGGTTTTCACCGGGAGGCCAAGCTCATGGGGAGAGGTGCCTATACTAGGATATATAAGTGAAAGGTTAAGGTTGATGATCCGCGTACTGAGTTACGATGATTCGGGGTTATCCTCGACGGATGTAATCAAAAGTTGTGGCATAAGAGTACAACCTCTGCAGAGTGTTAAACCTATTTGAATAGCCGTGTCCGCGGTTATGGACGATTGGAAATGCCATACTATTTCCGTTATCAGAATTTTTGGATCTTAAAAAGGAATGAGGAATTGAAAGGTGATTTGACTTGGCTCACAAATGATTTGTGGGAATGACACTAATGTTCCCACTTGAGTTAGTCTAGCAAATGATGAGTCTTTACTAAATGTTTGATAAACTAAACTTGGCTTTATGCAAATCAATCTAGAGCTTAGCACCCCTTACTACACTCAATAAGTAATTACTTTAGTATTAGTTTGCGAGTACTTTAAAGTACTCATGGCTTTGCCCTGGCTATTCAAATGCCAGACTTTGAAGAGGAGCAACAGTATCAGGATGACGGACAGCAGGACGTCTACGATAACTAGGATCGTCTTCTAACGTCAAGCGTTGCCTATGGAATAGATAGTCCACTACTACTACGCTTCCGCTACTTATTTGTGATGTTGAACAATCTATTTGTGTAATATTGGATCATGTGATCCGTTGTTGTAAGACATGTATGTGTTGTAATAAATGATGACTCTGAACTACTTACTATTATGTCTCGCAAAAACAATCTTCCTGGAATTGCGATGTATGATATAATAGGCATCTGGACTTAAAAATCCGGGTGTTGACAAGTGAGGTGAGGGGATCTGCAACTCTACGGCACAATAGCTGCCATCGGAAGCGCAAAGGTGGCTCCCCAACCAAAACGCAGCGTATTGTGTGCTCCCACAGGTTTGTCGGTGCGAGACGAATCGGGAGGCGTTCGCCGCCGGCTCAGCCGGCCTCGACGATGAGCCCTAAAACAATATTGTCCTCCAGGAAAGAAGTCGTCATGCCTCCGGGAGGGATACTACCTTCTCCTCTCTTTCCCTCCTTCCCATGACCCCGGCTCCAACAGCTCTGCCCAACCATACCGGCTGCCCTCTCTCTCCGTGGAGGCTCCGACACAAGCAAGGCCGGCAACCACGAGTTGGGCGGGCGCGCGGACGAAGGGGACTGTCCGAGACGGGCCGTCGTCGAGGCCGACCACCGGAAAGAAGCGGCGACGCGGCGGCAAAGTGAGAGAGGCGACGACGACGGCGGCGCCAACGCGGGCTTCATCTGGAGGAGCCATGGACGAGCTCGTTCTAGGGTTAGGAATGATTTTTTTTTGCGAACAACAACGCATGGGCTATTCTAGACTGTCTTGGGCCGGGCCTGTCTACGAGTTCTTTTGAGTGTGGTGCGATTTTGCTCCAGCTAGGTCAGTGGTATGAATCATACCACTCACGTATTTGGCAGTAGTATGATTTTTTATGGACCGTTAGATGCACAAAAACTAATGGCTATTATTTATTTGAAGGTACCACAAAACAACCCTTTTTAGGGTTAGAGGATCCCCATTGTACCGCACGACATATAAAAAGTCATCATGGCGGCTTTGTACTCATGGCGAGTATGTGCCATGAGAGGGTCTAAAAAATCCGATGCTTAGTAGTGTCGAGGGGCTGATCGGTGCGAGGAGATGGGGCTGCGGTGGCCATCTTTGTAATGAAAGACTCCCTCTGTTTGTAGCCGTAGATGTGGGTTGTCCAGTTTTGAGCTTGGAAAAGCACGCTCGTGGTCCATGTGAAAGAAATAGTATATTCCTTCCATCTCACAAAACTTATCCAAGATTTACTAAAATTAAGATGTATCTAGATTTATTTGGTGTCTAGATACATCTAAATTTAAACAAATCTCAAAGAACATAAAACGAAGGAAATATTAATTTTGAACGGAATCACCCTTAGCTAATTGACGCGGGAAAAGAAACATGCTTGCATGAGATAAGAGAGCAAACCAAATCCCTAAATATTTTTTGATGAGTGATGGAAAAAGCAATACATGTTTGCCGAGTGTCTCACGCTCGGCAAAGGCCTCTGCAACGTCGACGTCTCCATCGTGCGCTATTACACCTGACGATAAGGTGCAGTTCGTTGGTGTTTCTTTGCCGCGCTCTGGAGACTGGAGCATCACGTCGACATCTGAACAGTCTATCAACTTCGTGACAGTGACCAAACCATCCAATAATTAACCGGGACTCCCCAATACTGTCCTTGGCAGCTAATGCGACGGCCCACGTGCTCGCTTATCGCGGTGATCGCGCAAGCCAGAGTATGTGTGGCTGCTGCCCCCTGTATAATCTCTACCCTGTAGCAGCGCTGCAAAATCACGCACCCTCGAGTCGTGAATCATCCCATCATATCAATCAAGACTTTGTCCCGTCTCCCGTGTTCATGATATGTCCAACTCTCTAGCTTGCTGAACAACAGAACTCATGCAAGGGACAGCTCGGCGAAACAAAACAAGGTACCATGTTCTTGATAATAGTTGTTTGTTCTCTAGCAAGAATGATCAGTCACACATTTTTTCGTTATCTGTGTCTAGTACTCCCTCCATCCTAAAAATAAGTTGCTCCATCCTCCAAAAAAAAGTTGCTCGGTTTTTTCTAGATTGAAATGTATATAGTATAGAGTAGAAACATATCTAGATGCAAGCCGTATGTAAATAAACTTAAACAACTTATTGTAGAACGAAGGAAGCACAATGCATTGGCTATATATGCGGCTGTTGTATGCGTCAGACATCTCGGGCCAGGGCATCGGGAGGAAGAAAAAGGGTAACAAGGACTCCCTTTCCTTTGTGCAAAAAAAAAGGACTCCCTTTCCCTGTCATTTTTGGGTCGAGACCATGCGAATTTACCAATCCACGGCCGTGGTGGTCTCCAAGTTGGGGGGTGCGCACCAGTATACATTGGGAAATGGTGCAACTAACCTCGAGTAGTATTTTCTTGGATGTGACGACCGAACCGTTCGCCAGCAAGCCTCGAGAATACTATGTAGCATCTTCCTGTATTCTTCAGGCTTATTAGGTTGGTTAGAGCATCTCCAGCCGCGTCCCCCAAACCGTCCCCTAAAGGGATTTGGGGCGCGCCGGACAAGAAAACGTTCCCAGCCGCGCGCCCCAAAGCCCTTTTTTGTCCGGCGCGCCCCGATACGGTGTCCGGCGTCCCGAGCCCGTCCCCGTCCTACAGGGGACGCACCGGGCACGCCGGACACAACGAAATGAGAGGCGAGGAGGCGCGGGGCTGACCCGTCGGCGGCTCGGACGCTCAACCGCCACATACGTAGCGACGGTGCAGCTTGCAGGAAGCGGAACCGTCGCATTGGCAACCGCGTCGACGACGCGCCAACCCCGCCGGAATGGAGCGCCGACTCCTCGGAAGAACAACCGCTGCTCTCTTCGACTTCTGCGCCGCCGTTCATCCGCGCTCAATAAGACCCGTACGTACGCCGTCATTCATCCAAGCCTCCATCCGACACCTCCAGCCGACGATGAGCTACATCTCCCGGCTCCCGTCCGACACCTCCGAGCCGAGGGAAAGCCCGTCGGGCCGGCGCCATTGGTGGGACAAAGCCGGGACGCCGAGCAGCCGGCGACGATTCCCCGCCGCCGCTGACGAGCCGAGGAGGAATGGCTGGGCTGGGAGGAGGAGGAAGAAGAGAGCGAGGCCGCTGCGGCGGCGGTGGCCCGTGCGAAGGCGAAGGCGGCCAAGGCTAAGGCTGCCAAGGCGAAGGCTGCCAAGGCCAAGGCCAAGGCCAAGGCCAAGGCGCAGCCGACGAGCACCGGCGACGACGACGCGTCGAGCGCCAACACCGCCTCTTCGGAAGAGGTGACGAGCAGGAAGCGCCACCGCGATGACGACGACGAGGCGGGGCCATCAGCGAAGAAGAAGAAGTAGATAGTTTATATGTATTTAATTATATTTTTTCGAAGTTTTATATATAATTTGTTTATGTTCAACCGATTTGAATATTATTAAATAGTTTCTTTCTAGCCAAAAAAATACTTTTAATGTTTGGGGGACGCGGCTGGGGAGCGACGTCCCCTAAACGCTCGATCCGACGCGGTTTGGGGGACGGTTTGGGGGACACGACTGGAGATGCTCTTCAATATTCATGTTAAGTGCATTTGCATGTAATTCAACATACTCTTCCTCGCCACCGACCAGCGGCCTTTGAGCGGTCGCGGCAAATACCGCCAGTGCTTAAAGAGATATCGTACCTAAAATAATTAGCCTATGTTTTTGTGCGTGCGCTCGCTACCTCACGGAACGCTATTGTGTGCGCTCTGGCGCTGTCTAGATAGTTCGAAGCTGATCGATTTGTTCACAAATACAAATGAAAATGATAGAAAATTGAAAAAATAAAATATTTTCAGATTCTTATATGTTATGCAACCTACTATTCGGTGAAATAAGAAATTCGAATTTTGACTTTTTTTTGCAAAAAAGTTTGAAAAATGGTAAAATCGCATTAACTTTTGCATACGACGTCGGGAAAAAACGTATAATATATCAAAATCATCGTGGGAAAAAGTTACATCCGAATTCACCCGGGTTTACCCGGTTAGCCAATTTTTAGATTCTCAAAATTCCAAATGAAAATATGAAAGCAGGAAGATTTTAGTTTTTTCCAGAAATTTTGAAATTTATATATTTTTAATTTTTTTAAAATTAAAATTAATAATTATAAGATTTTTTGGGTCCTAACATATTACTATTACTTTTAACAAATTATAAGATTTTCAAATTTTCAAGTTTTAGGTTTTGCAAAAAATATTAAAATTTTAAAAAATAATTTTAAAAATAATTTTAAAAATAATAATTAAAAAAGTTAATTTTATTTATTTATTCAACATTATTATTACATCATTACTTTTGTTTATCAAAAGAATTATTTATAATTTAAACGATAAAGAAGTGTGACATCGACCAACATGTTAATAGGATTGATATGATACTACTATCACATACATGCGCGCGAAGCACTTGGAAGTGGAACGGGATGGAACTTGGAAGTTAAGCGTGCTAGTGCGGGAGTAGTGTGAGAATAGGTGACCGACCGGGAAGTTTAACCACGGGTAAGTAATTTGACTAGAGATTAAGTGTAGTTAGAGACTAACGAAAATACTAGAAATTCTGAAAAATAATAAAAAAAGGAGTGAAAAAAATAAAATAAAAGAGGGTGTGAAAAATAATTAGAAAAAATGGATAAAAAAATTAAACGAAATAGGCTTTAATGCCGGTTCGTGTTACGAACCGGTACCAAAGGTCTCCAGCCCCGCGGGTTCCTCCGTGCCCACGTGGAGGCACCTTTAGTACCGGTTCGTAAGGAACCGGTACTAAAGGTGGGAGGCTTTTAGTACCGGATCTTTAGTACCGGTTCCAAAACCGGTACTAAAGGCCCTTTGGAACCGGTACTAAAGGGGGTTTCTCTACTAGTGTAATTTAAAAACAGCTAGAAGGAAAGTAGTAGTTGTATTTGACATCAAATTCAATCTAAAAATGTGATCAAATATTAAAATTTACTTACCATTTTGATTTTAAAATAAGTGAACACACTTCACTAACAAAAAATTGATATTTACCTAAATCTTGAAATGCTTATACATGCACCCAAAAAATTATCAAAGTGTTGTGTGTCATGTTGTTGTTTTCTCCATTATAATTTTATCACCATATGGGTTCATAACAAGCTATAATTATCCCGTTAGAACACATATGATGAAATTAGAGAATTTGATCTAGATAATAAAATGATAGACAAAAATATTTAGCAAGCTACCTACAAACGATAATTAAACTTTACTATCAATAGACGTGAACCGATGCGTCTTCGTAATTGAGCATAACATAATCTGACCATTAATCTGTTGTATATTTATACAATATATCATGACTAATTGATCTCGGCAACTATATATAAACTTTATGGGAGAGAATTTTTTAGTTACAAATCAACATATAGGATTTATACACTAAAAATATATCAGAAAATAGTGAACATAAGAACTAACCTCACACTAAAGTAACTCAGAAATATATAACTATAAAATGGTTTGAGACATATTTAGATGTTGCCCTCCCATTTGTGAGAACCACCTTGCTAGTTTCGAATAAATCAACATACTACCACTTCTCAGAAGGTCATTTACTGCAGATTGTAAAATATCCCCACCAAAAATATATGTCAAGGGAGATAGAAGGATCCTCTGCCTCACTCCCCTCTTCCTTCTTGTAATGATGAAACTGCTTCTCAAGAAGCATAGCTGAAGTAGTACCAGAGGAAAGGAAATCTTTGACGAGCATTCCCAGGAATATATATACTCTACACTAGCATTCCCAGGATTTTTGTTGGGTTTAGAAACGCAATTTCTATTCCAAAATAGCTTCTTACGGTTAGGGAAATTATAAAAAGATCTAGTTCCTAATCATTTTTAGACCTTCGCAAGTCCTAGTTGACTGAATAGCTATTTTCCACTACATGACCAACCCATAGGCTCCTAGGGCCTCTTTTATTCACTGGATTCTAAAAATATGAAAACATGAAAAAACATGATTGCAAATCAATTCAATTTATAAAGATTTTCTGTCTGTTTTATCACATCACAAAGGTGGTTTGTTTCAAGAGGCTTGAGCAGATGCAAAAAAATCTATGAAACAAAATAATCATTAAGAGTTTTTGCTTGGGATTTAATCTTGTGAATCAAACAGTATCGCACGAAAAATATTCTAAGGTTTCTAATGCTCGAAATTCTTACAAATTTTGAACATTTTTTCTAATTCTCAGTTGACTGAAAATTTCCTTAACTCTCGGTCGACTCCTATTATCCTATACCATAGGGTTTCACCGTGATTCGTGTTAGAGTTAGTTGCAACAAGGATTTTTCTAGTTGCACATGGAGTTGCAACTGAGAAGAAATGAACGATCTATTAGATTGCTTCGTGATTCATGTTAGTAGTGAGTTGCAACATGGGTTGCAACTGATGAACTACCTTGGGCCCTTGGATTGCTTCGTAATTTTTGCTAGTCATTATTTGTAACTTGGTTGCATCTGAGATTGGATGAGGTCACTAACTCAGAATTAGTTGTCGACTGAGAATTAGTCACACTAATACTATAAATCAAATGAAGGCCCTTAGAGTTGTATATGCACTACTATTAGGGTGTGTTTGATTCGTAGGATAAGAAAAACGTAGGAATAGAAAAAAATAGGATTGCATTGTCTTGTCCACTTCAATGCTATAAGAATGATTTTTAGAAAGAGTATGCATAGATGTTTGATTTATTTTGAAATCCAATGCAAGTCTATGCCACCGAGTTGGTCCAGACGTGCTTTCGCCATCGCTACCCCACAATAGTCCTCAAGCTCTACTTCGCCAAGGCCTTCGACTCTGACAGCTGGGAGAGCCTCCGCACTATCATGCATGCTTGCTCGGGGGTTTCCCGTCCTTTGGTGCGACTAGATGGACACACTCTTTAGCTCGTCATATTCGGCGATGCTGCTCAACGGCATCCCTGGGCGGTGGATCCCGTACCTGTGTGGGCTGCGTTAGGGTGGCCCGCTCTCTCCCTACCTCTTCCTCATCGTGGCGGATGTTGCGGTGACCCAGCATACCACTGCATGGTGTAGTATGCAAGTCATTGATATAATATCAATGAAACACCGTTTCATTAATATTACATCCCTTAGAGTGGTACCACAAAAACATATGCGAGTCCAAGGTATGTCTATAGAATTCCACATAAACTCTTTACAAAAGATCAGCACAACCTCCTACTTTACAATGAGGTAAAACAGCAAATAAAGCTCCAAAAGAGTAACTCGTAGGCTAACTTATTACTAACTCTATCTTTCGAGATACTTGGCATGCTAAAGAACTATGCTAAAACTCTAGCTACTTAGGTGCTAAAATTAGGGAATACGTTCCCTTCTACTTCTAGACTAGGTTTCCACCATGGTAGATGTAGATGTTGACTTCATCGACTTCATTGACTGATCCTGCCCTTTGTATTGGTTGAGTCCTCCGTCTTCGAGTTTCACGGTAGCTTATCCTTTGATGCCTCCCAATCTAAGCAGGGGGTTCAAGAGGGAACGGGTGAGTATGAGCATACTCAGCAAGTTCAATAATAAAAATAGGTGTATCATGCAGTAGCTACTGCCACAAACCAGACACTCGTAGGCAAATGCAAGTTTTTATACTCATTTCTTTAAATATTTCATTCGAAAAAGCTATGTCCGTCAGTCTTCATAGGTTGACTAGAACTTCATGGAGTTTCTTTCCTGTCGCGTTTGCAGTTTGTTCCCAAAACAGGGAGTGACAAGTCACAATTCAGTACACTCCGCAGAAGTGTGTTACTTTACCCATAAGAGAACTTATCCTTATTGCCAACCGGGCTCGAGTTTCCCGTCCATACTTCCTTGGTGTGAGGCCTGTATAAGATCCAAACCAATCAATGTCCTTCTCCACGGCCTCGCATACCCACCTGTTTGTATTCAGAGGGCCCTCGATCACTTGCTAATCTAGAGAGCTTGACCGTTGGCCATGATACAATCCCACGTAGACCCTATTGCATGTGACGTCAAACTTAGACCGGAGAGTTCAATGGCCTCTCAAACTTATTGTGGGACCATCAGCATACCACATCTATGAAAAATAGGCATCCGTTGATATGAGAGAGGAAAAGGTGCAATTGTCTTCTCCGTCCCATTCCATATCTTATGGTTATCACGATATTTACGGCGGAATCACTGGATGACATTTGTTGTTATTTCTATGTGAATATTATCCCAGTTGCAATGGAACCTCCACCATCAACTCAAACCATGGTTCAATTGCCCACCACATAGTCATATTCATAATTGTAAAATAATATTTTGCTTTTAAATGCAGGAATGATATGAATAGTACTTTCAAGTAATTTGATAAAAATTAATCAGATGGCATGAGCAAGTGATGAACTTGCCTTTCTTGGCTGCAAGATTATGCACACAAAAGCGTCAAGGTGTAATAACTCCTAATTCTGAAATGACATCATCGTTCGGTAAGGACAATATTTAAAGAAATGGCAAAGTTGCTATAATGCATAGTATGAGATGCAATCACACTAAGCATAACATAACCCCGATGATTAAAGATTGGTGAAGTATAATGATTTCCTTAGGGTGTGTTACACTTTTAGAGCGGCTCTACAAACAAGGTTCTTATTAAGGTTTGGTTAGCTTGGTATCATATACAAGTGGTATAATACATCACAACAATCATATAACACGCAATTGAATAGTAGTTGACATAATGTTAGCATGTAAAGGACAATTGTCAGTTTTAAATTTTATAAGACATTATTGATAATTACTTGTTATTTACTTCAAAAGAATAACTTTTGAAGAACATGTTTCTTAATGAACAAAAAGTATTTCTACATTATTTATTGGGTCTAGGGTTTACTATGCCTTATGATTTGCTTCAGTAAGTAAAGACTAGTTGGTTCCTAAACTGGGTGGTTCATTAGCCTCTAGTAGGGTTTAGTTGAGTAGGAGCATATAAGGTGAATTACTACGCAAGGTTGTTATTATGGTTGATCACCATGGTTATACTAAGGAATGGTGGTTAAGGTTGAGGACCTGCAACCAACAAGTTAGGGTTTACCATGAATTGATCATATAAGGTCTATTCAAAATGAAGACATGAAATGATAACTTCATTTGCATTTGGGATTGTACTATTTTATAAGAACATGAGTATGCATTTATTTGATTAATATAGATCTATGAGTAAGGCTTAAGTCCATATGATCATATTTCACAAGTTCCTAGGGTTTTAGAGGTGAAAGCAAATTAGGGTTTCACATAAAATTATGGAGTTAGGGTTTCATTTAGAATGGAAATAGGGTTTCCTATTTGGTATAAAATTTCAAAATAATCACTTGTTGAGTAAAGTTGGAGTTTAATTTTAAATATAAGTTAATAATGGTTTTATTATTTTTATCTTTTAAAGAACATGATAATTAGGATTAATACAATTTAGGGTTTACATACCAATAATGGTAATGTTAAAGAGAATATGATAAAATAAATTACTTTTATTGTTTTAGTTATTTACTAAAAATTATTAATTATTTTAGAGATTTTATTAATTATTGAAATTTCTTGAAATTTAGGATGAAAGAAAAGGCTTAATTAACAAGTACTCCCTCCGTCCCAAAATGTAAGGCACATAATGATTAGTTAAAGTCAAATCTTACTAATTTTGACAGAATATTTAGGAGAAAGCATCTACATCTAAAATATTAAATAAACATTAGTATTAAATAAAACATTAGGAAAATATAGCTTATGGCGAATCTTTTGATATTGATTTAACATTGCAATTCCTCATTTTTTGTGTATAAATTTTGTCAAACCCAAAAAACGTGAACTTTTCATTAATCCTTAGATGCCTTACATTTTGGGATGGAGGGAGTACTAAAGAATTGAATTTTTATTTATAACAAAAAATTGATATTATATTTTTAATAGATAGAGTTTATTTTTGCTCAACATTTTGATATCTTATTTGTATTTCTGAGTTAAAATGGATTTGATATGAATTTGCAAAGTTTGTAACATTTTCTGCAATTTGAAATTTGAAATAGAATACTATTTGTACCCTAGTTAGATCTACCCCTAGAAACATACATGTGGGTGCAGTGACCCCGTCAGGTGCCACATGGGCGTAGACCAGGTCAAAATCTATGACGTGGCAACATAGCTCACTGCCGGTGGCCAGTTGAGGACAACGTCGATGATCCCGAGCTCGCGCGAACGGATGAGTGAGTCCGTTCGAACTAGCTCTTTGTGGTTTACCAAAAAGCGTCAGCACTACTACTAATAGTCGTTGTTTCATGGCCGACGGCGAGGCATGGTGGCGGTGCAAGCATGTGAATGTCACGGCGACACTACATAGCACGACTGAGCAAGGCGAGTACACCAGGAGATTGAGGAGCTCACCAGGAGCATGTAGGGCTTGACGGCGAGGCTCGGGGTGGTCTCAATGGACGATGGCGTTCAATGACCGGTGGCGGAACGGCGACGCGATTTGAAGAAATCTAGGTTCCCCAGCAAGCGTACATCGATGAGGAGGTTGCTGAAGGCGAGGCGAAGTTCCAGGACTTCACGTCGGTGCTTGAGGTGGTCAGAATCGACGAGAGTGGACGACGACTATGCGCTAGGGTTTTGAGTGCACTCGCGAAGAAGAAGAGAAATGGGAAGTCGAGGGTTAGGGTTTCTGGCGGCGGTGCTTTGAGCTTTATAGGTGCCAGAAGGCGGTAACGCGCATCTTGGCGTGGCCGGCAAAGGAGGTGCTGCCACCGAGCAGCTTGAAGGATCGTGAGGTTGAAGACTATCCCCTCTCGTGCGTGGAAATAACGTGAAAGAGTAAGTTGGGTTGGGCCGTGGCGTGGACTAATTGGTTGGGCTCTTGGGCTAGTGCTGGATTTCAGTGGCCTGGTCTGGTAAGTCTCTCTCTTTTTCTTTTTGTGTTTTATATTTCATTTGAATTCAAATCTATTTTGAAACTTGTTTAAATTCAATTCGGTATGGATATATTTTGGGTGTATATATGCTTTTGAAATATATACAAACATGGCTGGACTCTTATTGTATATTAGAAAATTTTGTATATGTAGTAAAATATTCATTTATTAAACACCATTGGAATGAAAGGAAAATATTGTAAGTAGTTGTGATTTAGTATTTCAACTCTCGAGGTTGAAATTATTTTTTCAAAAGGTTGGTTTAATTGAAGTGATAGATAGTGTTTTATTTTGTATTACCTTGCAATGATTTACAAGGAAAGCTATTACTTGGTTTCTATTTTTAAAAATGATCTCATGACATGATTTCATGACTTACTTATTTCTAATGACTTATAAATTGCCTTAGGTTTATTATAATGTTGGCATTATTATTTTCTAAAATATAGATTTTAAATGATTATTTCTTGAAATTGAAATTTGTTCATTTGGTTGATAGGCTTGTTTTTAATTCTAAAAATGAGCAATTGATATTACAATTTGGATTTGGGTGTAAAGATTAGCTCTAGGATTAATCGACTAATTATTTTACTAGTACTTGAGTTTAGGGCATGGTTTTAGGGTTTACTTGTGATCACCATGTGATACACAGTTAGGTTGAGATATGGCCTATGTGTGTGTTGATACCATGTTGGGTTGTCTAGTGCTTGGTCTCCCTCACCAAGGGTAGGATGGCCACTTCAACATATAGTAGGGTGGCCACAAGTGCTTGGCTAAACAAGGTTTTGATATTCTCCAATTTTTTCTCTTCTAAATAAATGTTGAGAATTAGCTAGGGTTTCTTAGTGAGTGATATCCCTATGATTTCATGTGATGGATGATATATACTTATCATATAAGGTTTTAACTTATACTTCTATATGTCCAAAGCATAATCATGGACTAGACATGATCAACTTATTTCTCACTTATAGTTCTTAGAGGTTGATGATCAATACCCAATTATGATGATCATGGTATTAGTTTCCTAAGGTGTCACTAATCAAGTATAGCCCTCTCCTCCAAGATCAAGTGTTTGCTTAAATAACTATAGTATAACACTTCTCGTGTACTCTCTTGGATATACATGGCTATGGTTAGTATCTGCAACCTTTCTTACTTCTCAATGTCTTGGAACATCCTAGGGCTCTACTTAACGAATGATGATATGATCATCTAAATATATGGCCATCCTAGCTGGGAATTCTACCTTGCTATCTTTTGTAGCCTGTCCTTCGGGGACTCTAATAAACATGCATCTAGTGGTATGACTTCACCTCCTAACCGATTCATCTTGGTCCTACCTAAGGTATAGAGTGGTCCAATTCTTTTATTGGCTTGTATCATGGTACTAGATGATTAAATGGATGATGTGTGTGTTGGGATTCGTAGCATGGAAAACAAAAAAAAAAGTTCTACCGCGAGAACGCAATCCAAGCCAAGATGCAATCTAGAAGATGGGAGCAACAAGGGGATGAACGAGACTAACCCTTGAAGATTTCCAAAGCCTACAAGAGGAGGCTCTCGTTGTTGCAGTAGACGATCACTTGCCGCTTTCAAAAGCGCGTAGAAGATCTTGACGGTGCCACAATCGGGCAGCACCTCCGTACTCGGTCACATGTTCGGTGTTGATGAAGACGACGTCCTTCTCCCCGTTCCAGCGGGCAGCTGAAGTAGTAGATCCTCCTCGGAATCCCGGCAGCACGACGACGTGGTGGCGGTGGTGGTGGAGATCTCCGACAGAGCTTCGCCTAAGCTATGTGGGAGAGGGAGGGAGGAGGGAACCGCTAGGGTTTCTGGGAGAGGGGGCTCTTGGGGGGTGCGGCCATGGTGGTCTTGGTGTGGCCGGCCAGCCCCTCCCCTCCCCTCTTTATATAGGTGGAATCCTCAAGGATTAGGTCAAAAGTCTCCGAATAAGACCCCAACATAAACCTTCCATATGACCAAACCTAGGGGGAGTGGGACTCCCCCCTTTCCTTTGGTGGGGTGGCCGGCCACCATGGGGAGGAGTCCACTTGGGACTCCTCCTCCCTTAGGCTGGCCGGCCAAGGTGGGTGGAGTCCCTCTGGGACTCCACCTTCCATGCTAATTTCTTCCGGACTCTTCTAGAACCTTCTAGGAAAAATATCGGATCATTTTCAAACCTAGAAAATGACTTCCTATATATGAATCTTATTCTCCGGATCATTCCGGAAATCCTCGTGATGTCCCGGATCCCATCCGAGACTCCTAACAAAAACTTCGAACTCCATTCCATATTCCATATCTACTTAAACGACATCAAACCTTAAGTGTGTCACCCTACGGTTCGCGAACTATGTAGACATGGTTGAGACCTCTCTCCGACCAATAACCAATAGCGGGATCTGGAGATCCATAATGGCTCCCACATATTCAATGATGACTTTAGTGATCGACTGAACCATTTACATACGATACCGATTCCCTTTGTCACGCGATATTTTACTTGTCCGAGGTTTGATCATCGGTATCTCTATACCTCGTTCAACCTCGTCTCATGACAAGTACTCTTTACTCGTACCGTGGTATGTTGTCTCTTATGAACCATTCATATGCTTGCAAGCTATTAGACGACATTCCACCGAGAGGGCCCAGAGTATGTCTATCCGTCACCGGGATGGACAAATCCCACTGTTGATCCATATGCCTCAACTCATACTTTCCGGATACTTAATCCCACCTTTATAACCACCCATTTACGCGAGTGGCGTTTGATGTAATCAAAGTACCTTTCACGGTATAAGTGATTTACATGATCTCATGGTCGAAAGGACTAGGTAACTATGTATCGAAAGCTTATAGCAAATAACTTAATGACATGATCTTATGCTACGCTTAATTGGGTGTGTCCATTACATCATTCATATAATGACATAACCTTGTTATTAATAACATCCAATGTTCATGATCATGAAACTATGATCATCTATTAATCAACAAGCTAGTTATACAAGAGGCTTACTAGGGACTCCTTGTTTGTTCACATAACACACATGTATCAATGTTTCGGTTAATACAATTATAGCATGGTATGTAAACATTATCATAAACACAAAGATATATAATAACCATTTATTATTGCCTCTTGGGCATATCTCCAATAGTCTCCCACTTGCACTAGAGTCAATAATCTAGTTTACATATGTAAAGATATAACACATTGGCCTTCCGGTGCTTTATCATGTTTTGCTCACGGGAGAAGTTTTAGTCAACGGATGTGACATGCTCAGAAACGTATGTATTTTGCAATTCATTTGCGTCTCAACGCATCACTCATTTTCAAAATGAGTCGGCATTAAATATGTTTGGTCTTCTAGTGGAACCTTAATTCCGCGGTCTGAAATATGTCACTAATATTGTCATACACAATATAGCTTCAAAGTTCTGACACTATCGGAACTACACCAAGTTCTCAAAGAACCTCTTGACTTAACATCCTCGATCATTGTCAAAACAATGACATACTCTCGCTTCGTTTGTAGAATCCGTCACAATATTTAGAACTCTTCTAAATCTAGCATAGACAACTTCTAGCTCATTGTGCTACCTTTTAAACAACACTTAGTCTAATTTGAGATTGAAATTTTATTTTTATATGTGACAAAACAAATATCGGTGCAACATCTTACAGCGATTTATTTGTCATTTCTCCATACAAAACTATATATATATATCCTTGGTTCTTCTTAAGTACTCAAGAATATTCTTACTGTTTTTAATGATCAACACATGAATCATTCTGGTACATGCTCATAACACTTTTAGAGCACAGGACATATGATTGTGTACATATTATTTGTGATCTATAATCACTCATGTGTTTTTACTCATTGAGTGTCAAATACACTCAAGTCTTGTTAAACCTTCACATGAAAAGAACACCTTCTTAATATTTCTATATTGAACTACTTCAATATCCATTCTATATACTTTGACTTAAACTTATTATGTGTTTCAATCTATCTTCATAGATCTTGACACTAAATACGTTTCAGTCCATATCCTTTCATTGAAGTTAATTCTCAATGAAACCTTTTAATCAAGTATATAATTACATCATTTATAACCAACTATATGTTATCTACATAAAGCATTATAAATATGTCTCAGCGCTCCCACTTAATTTCTTGCAAATGCAAGCATCTTCATCGTTTCTGATGAAATCAAAAACTCTTTGAATATTTCATCTGGTGAAGATTCCAACTCCGTAATACTCACTTCATCCAATTAAAGTTCGTATACCTATCTAGTATTCCACGGACTAGCAAAACTCTTGGTTTGTATCTTGTATACACCTTTAATACACACTTCTGTTAAGTAATGTATTTTGCCATCCTACTATCATATCTCATAAAAGAAATATGTAGCGATTACTAGAATAATCCACATAGACTATAAGCATTGCTACGGAAGATCTAATATTATCGTAGTCAACTCTTTGAACTTTGTCGTAAACAACTTTTCGACAAGTCGAGCTTCTTCAAGGATATAACATCCAAGTCCATCAATTTCATAGATTCATTTACTTTCAAAAAGTATTCATCTATCTTGGATTTCATGGCGCATAGCCATTTTAACGGAGTCAGGGTCCATCATAATTTCTTTGTTTGTAGTTGGTTTATTATTGTTCAAAATCAATCCTTTGTCCACAAATCATTTATTTGATCACAAAGTAAACCATACCTACAAAGTTCAATATGTACTTCGATCTCCATGGCTAAAACACTTTGTAGTCATGGGAGCCATGATCGTCGTGGCCGCTTCCGGAACCAATTCCGTTCTGCGCTACTCTGATCATTATGCTCAGGTTCATAAACCTTATCAAGTTCTATTGTCCTCCCACTCAAATACTTCGCTAGAAAACAATTTCTTGGAAATAAGCAAGTAACATTAACAAACACTTTTGTATTTTACTTTATAGTGGGAAGAACTCCCAATTCATTCTCTGGGATAACCAACAAAGACATTCATCCGGTTTTGGTTGTAAACTCATTTACTTATGCTATGCATACCAAAATTTAAGAAATGACTATTAGGGTTCATACCCATGCCATAACTCGTATGGTGTCATTTCAACGGATCATGATGATGCTCTATTCAGTGTAAAAGCGGTAGTCACTAAAGCGTAATCCACAAAAATATAATGGAATCAATATTTTATCTCATCATTGACCCAACAAGGTTTGGATACATCTCTTGGATACTTCATCATCACTATGATACTCCAAGAAATGTGAGTTGTAGAACAATTTCATAACTCTCTTAGATGTTCGCTAAAAATTCGTAATTAAAATATTTTCCCAATGATCCAATCATAGATATTTGACTTCTCTATTACGATGATTTCCACTTCATGCTGAAATTTATTTGAATCCATTCAAATGTTTCAGACTTCTTCATTATCGAATATATCCTTATATATATACTCAATTCATTGTTGGAAGTTTTCATGAAGTAGAAGAATCTCCCGCACACAACTATGCCTAGTGAACCACATACATCATCATATATGTTTCCACTAAGTTAGTTGCCCATTTGGCCTATGAACGGTATTTTAGTCATTCTCTTTAGAAAAGATTTGCAAGCGCCAGATGATTCAAAAATCGAATGACTCCAAAAATCCATTTACATGGAGTTCCTTCATGCGTTCCTTTCTAACATGACCTAAATGGCGGTTCCACAAATAAGTGGAATTCAAATCATTTGCCTTATGGCATTTTAGCGTCAGTATTATGTATGTGTGATTTACCATTAAGATTTATAATAACTTATCCATCGTATATGGAGTAATGTCATAATTTGAACAACTCTTTGTTTTTATTTGACCAGAGCAAAATAACAATTATTAATGATGTAGCCCCGCCTATCGTCGACGCCACACCATGGCCAAGGAGTCCCCCAAGTGGACCAACAAGCGCAACCCCGCCTATCATCGACGCTACACCATGGCCAAGGAGTCCCCCAAGTGGACCAACAACACAAACCCCCACCATATACGTCAAGGAGAACTCTTTCCTCTCAACACTCGACCTCGTCAATACCTTGGATGGAATGCTACCTCATGTCGGTGTGTTACATGTCATTAGGTACAAGAGTCATCGAGGAACCGGAGAGAAGGAACTCCCATGGTGCAAGGAAGAGAGAAGAAGAAGAAGAATGAAGGAAGAAGGAGGGAAGAGGAAGAAGAGGCGAGAGGAGGAAGGCCGGCCGGTCCCAGGGCCGGTCCGACCGGGCTCCCGACCGGACCACCCGGTCACGAGCCCGGTCCGACCAGGCTCCTGACCGGCCTGGCCGGTTTTCGATCGGAACGTCGACCGGTGCCATCCGGAAGCAATCCCGGGGCTCCCGAAGCCCCGCCCGGTCACCGTCCGGTCCAGGATCCGGTTTTGGACCGGATGGGCCGGTCCCAGGCCCGGTCCAACCGGCCCTGTGACCGGATTTCACGGGTTTGACCCACCAACTCGTACCTCTTCGACCCAGGTCGCCTTGTATGCCTATATAAGCCCCCAGGTCGCCCCCTTACCTCTTTAGACATGATTTAGGCTTAGAGATGACTTTGAGCTTTGTCTCCCTAGGGTTTCATCCCCTTTGTATCAAGGCTACCCTTGTTGGATGTATGGATTTGGTGTGTGAGATTCTAGTGCTACCCACTCTCTCTCCCACTCCTTGATTCATCTCCCTCACCGATCTCTCACTCCGGGATTCTACCGCGCGTCTCTCCCGGGTTGATTCTATTGGCGTGGTCCATCGAGCCACGGGGGTAAGTATCGATTGTATCGGGTTGGTGTGCGTGCGTGAGTTCCTCGTGTTCTTCGTGTTCATCGTGTTCTTCGCGCTCTCCCTCTCTCCCTCCTTGGATTTCGGGTCAACCGCAAGATCGGGCCACAAACGGAGTCTTAGACCTCATCATATGGTATCAGCAGCCTTTGGTTTCCGCGGATTTGACCCCCCACCCATCCAATTTCGTCTCTAAAAATTTTCCCCAAAAATCCCCAAAAATAGCCCTAATTTGCCTTTGGACGGATCTGCGATTTGGTTGCGTTTTGCGTGGTTTTGGTCCATGGATTTGATGTTGTGGTGCTTGATCTACTATTTCCCCAACTTTTAGCCTCCAATTCCATCGTTTCCCTTCGATTTGGTCAATTTGGCTTGGTTTTCCTCAAGAACAGGAGAGAGAAAACAAGCTGTCCGGTTGAGCACCGGTTGACCGGGCCCTAGACCGGCCGGGCCAGCCCAGAACCCGGTCGACCGGCCGTGTGACCGGCCCAGCCGGCCCCAGACCCGGTCAGACCGGCCCCTGGACCGGGCGCCACTACTACCACCACCACCGCCGACCACCACCACTCCTCTCCTCCGCCGGCAAGCTCCGTCACCCCCGCATACCACCGGAAAACACCACCGCGGCCCCATAAACACCGCCGCAACCGCAAGAGCATCGACACCACCCACCACCGGCATACCACCGCCACCACCGCCAAGCTACTTTGACCCTTTTTCTTCCGCTAACTTGTGTTTGCTTGTTCCGGTTTGAGTGCCTTGTTTGTGAAACTAACTTGCAGCTCCGACACAAGAGACGACATCCTCGGCACCCCGGACTTGCAACCGTACTCTTGACACCACCTCCTTCATTGCAAGTTGTGTGTTCATCACCGCCTAACATCTTAGGTATAACTTGCATTCCCCTTGTAACCCCTCTTCTTTGCGATCTATCCTATCGAGCATTGCTTATCAAGTGTTGCGAGACATTGCACGTGGCCCCGATTGTGAGGTGTGTGTGTAGTGTGGAGTCAAGCTTCTAAGCAAAACTCGTGTGGCAAGATAGCAAGAGCGAGCTAACGCTAACATAGTGCGAGAAAAAGCCGCCAAAACACAAAAATAGCAAAAGAGTGCAAGTGCCCCATACATACAAATACAAAAGAGTGCAAGTGCCACCAAATACAAAAGAGAACAAGCTTTTAAGCAAAAGAGAGATAAGAGAAGAGAGGCTACGTGTGAATCTTGTTGTCTCTTCGTTGGCAACCAAAGCTTTGCCTCTCCTTGTGTTAGTGTGATACCGAGCACCCTTACATACACTTTTCCGCTCACTTTTTGGTTGCACTAACCCCGCTTATCCCGTGTGTGTGTTCCACATCTTTTCCGTGTTTATAGCGATCTTCACATTGACATTTGGATTTTTGGACCTCACCCACTCTTGACAATACACTTGATTTCAGATTTCGTCTTTTGGCTTTCCACCATACTCACCTACACCATATTTGCTAGCTTTTGCGTGTGCTTTTGTGTGAGTGCCCGATACAATTGTTCTAACTCTCGATTTTGTTGGATCACCCCAATCTTGTCATACCACGGTAAGGTTGCGAGGTAGTGTTCTTCCACTAACACCCACTATATACATACCATCGTGCTAACATGTATAGCGACGAAGATGAGGATACGGAGGAGTACATGGAGCACTACGAGGAGGATACCTCTTCAAGCACCGCGGATGTGGAGGAACATGTGGAGCTCTACTCCGACTATAGCTCCGCAAGCATCATCGGCATGTCCGACATCGAGGAGCTCGACAACGACCATGGCTCCCCAAGCATCATCGACATGGACGGCATGGTGGAGCGCCACCTTGAGGACGACTTCGACGAGCTCTACATCGACAATGGCTCACCAATCATGGATGACATGGTGGAGCAACGCCACGCCTACGACATCGACACCATGGCAGAGCCTCACCTAGTCACCTACTTGGCCAATGGAGCTACATATGAAGATAGAGGACCTCCACGATGGCACCATCTTATGGATCATCAAGAGCGTCCCCATCATGAGCGTCATCGACACACTTCTCCGAGCTCCACTAGGCGCCACCATGAGAGTGATTATGCACAAGATCGTCGACTTCAAGTACATCATATGGAGCATCAAGAGCGTCCACAACATGATCGTCATCGACACTCTTCTCCAAGCTCCACAAGGCGCCGCAAGCAACATGCCAAGTTGCATGAGCCATCATCTCGGCATGGCAAGGACCGTCATCGACTCACACCATCTCATGATAGTCGTCGACCACTACCACCTCATGGTCTACATCGACATACGTCACCACATGAGCTTCGCCGCCACAAGCCACTTCATGATCGCCATCGACCAACATCCCCCAAGGATCTTCGACGACACTCATCAAGACATGGTGATGAAGCACGACTACGAGAGCCTCGACATGAAGGCGACAAACACCATCATAAGGTGTCTACCACTCCAAGGATGGAGAGGGCACATCAAGAAGACCTTCCTCATACGGCGACTTCTACCTCTTGTGCCACCACCACAATGGCCCCTACTTCGCCATACCACTATGGAGTCCGATGCTACAAGTGCAAGCAACAAGGCCATCCTCCACGGGAATGTCCCAATCTCCTATGTGAGGTGTGCAAGGCAAAGGGTCACATGGCATGGCAATGCACAACGCCAAGCGCCAAGAAGCTCTACTTCGACGAGCTCAATACACAAGTCTCCAAGATGCTCAATACACAAGTCTCCAAGATGCCACTACTTGAGGACGACTTAGGAGGCGAGGGAGTTGAGCATGGTGAGCATGGGATTCTCCCTTCACCTACGGAGGTGCATGGAGTTGAGATGGTTGAGCATGGGAATTTCCCTTCAACCAAGGAGGCGCATGGAGATGAGAAAGTCGAGCCTACTCCTATATGCTTGGTAGATGAGTTGGTACCAATCCCATGTGAGCATGAGAGCCACTTAGCCCACCTGAGTGAGAGTGATAGTGAGTTGAGTGACTTACACCCCATATGTGAGTTTGAGTGCTTCCAATTGGAGAACATGAGTGATACACAAAGTGAGTTGAGAGAGGTAGATGATAGGTCCATGGAGGACATCAATTTGGCTAACACCTTAACCTCTCCCTCTTTGGTGTCTTCTTATGTTGCACTAGGTTCCACGGAGGATGAGTTCCCGATCATGGAGACGATGTACATGGTGCATGAAGATGATGATATCTCACCATGCTTGCTCCAAGATGGACATGTCGACCACATGGATCCTCCTACTTCCACAACACCTACTTCAAATGAGTCGGCCTCCAAAGGTAACAACATAGGTGTTGATGATGCCATGATCCCACTAGTGGACATGATGACTTATGAGTGCATGCATGCTCTTGATGATACATTTGCTACGTCACATGCTACTTTCATTTTCCCATGCGATACTTTGCTTGATAACATTGTTGATCATGTGGAAGTGAATGTTTGTGATACCATGACCATGCCATGCTATGAGAGCTTCAATTTTTCCAACATTCCTTGCAATATATCGACCACTTGCTCTTTACCATGTATTGCTTGCAATGATAATGACAAGGATGACATTAGCTTCCGCATGCTTTGCCCCAAATGTTTACACTCTTCCATGATCCTTGCATCCAAGATTGCGAACAATTGCTCTTTCTTATGCTTGGTATGCAAGAATGCATTGTCCACGAGATGGCCCCCCAGCCTTCTCACTTTTTGATGATCATGAGTTACCACATGCCATGAATGCACCTTCTTGCCATATGCACTATCGCCATGCATTTCATAATATCTTGCTTGACACTAATGGTGATGTGCACAAGACTTGGACCATCATGATGGATGATGTGTTCATCTACCATGCACACATGCTCTTTGTCTTGTTTATTCCATGTGTAGGTACACGGACGACCACTTCCACAGCTACGGAGCATGAGCTCACGAAACGCGCAATTGAGAGCTACCCCATCAAGGACCTAACCCGCGGGAACCACACCAAAGGGTATGTTCCCACAAGCCTTCGCCCTCATGTGTTTCCGACTTGCCTTGTCGAGTTTCCGGTTTGGTCCAACTCCTCGTCACCCCTTTTGCCTCTTATGCAACATATCTTGAAACATCTTGTTCGCACAATGATTGTTGTATGTCTTGATGCTTTCATCATACACTCCGACAATCTCAAGGACCATGTCATACATGTGAGAGACACCTTATGCATCTTGTGCCACAAGTCACACAAAAAGTTGCTCTTCTTTGGATTTCTCGTTTTATCTATGGCATTTGAAATGGATCCTTTGACACTTGAGGATACTCACACTCGGCTCACGCCAACCATACTTTTCCAAGCTCGAAGTTTCCATCTCCTTGCCATTGCACATAACAATTTTTCCCACAATTTTGCCGCCGTTACTTGCCTTTTGATTGTTCCATTTGTGTGGGACAATGCTACACATCACATTTTTGACACTTTACAAAGCAAACCTTTACTTGCACAAACTTTTGCCTCACCAAATTTTGGATACATCGACACTCTTTTGGTTCCCATTTTTACCACATGCCTCTGGGAGAAACGACTTGATGCTTCGTATTTGATTGAGAGCCTCTTGTTCGCCGGTCACCGATTTGGCATGCACAAGCTTTCCATTTGCAAGTTTTTTTCCCAAGCTCTTCTTCGACCGCGACTTTATCCCTCTACCACAACATGGGACAAGCGTCATGGACTACACCGTCGGTGAGGAGGAACAAGAGTCGAGGACGACTCTTCCCCAAGGGGGAGATGATGTAGCCCCGCCTATCGTCGACGCCACACCATGGCCAAGGAGTCCCCCAAGTGGACCAACAAGCGCAACCCCGCCTATCATCGACGCTACACCATGGCCAAGGAGTCCCCCAAGTGGACCAACAACACAAACCCCCGCCATATACGTCAAGGTGAACTCTTTCCTCTCGACACTCGACCTCGTCAATACCTTGGATGGAATGCTACCTCATGTCGGTGTGTTACATGTCGTTACGTACAAGAGTCATCGAGGAACCGGAGAGAAGGAACTCCCATGGTGCAAGGAAGAGAGAAGAAGAAGAATGAAGGAAGAAGGAGGAAAGAGGAAGAAGAGGCGAGAGGAGGAAGGCCGGCCGGTCCCAGGGCCGGTCTGACCGGGCTCCTGACCGGACCACCCGGTCACGAGCCCGGCTCGACCGGGCTCCCGACCGGCCTGGCCGGTTTTCGACCGAACGTCGACCGGTGCCATCCGGAAGCAATCCCGGGCTCCCGAAGCCCCGCCCGGTCACCGTCCGGTCCAGGATCCGGTTTTGGACCGGATGGGCCGGTCCCGAGCCCGGTCCAACCGGCCCTGTGACCGGATTTCACGGGTTTGACCCACCAACTCGTACCTCTTCGACCCAGGTCGCCTTGTATGCCTATATAAGCCCCCAGGTCGCCCCTTACCTCTTTAGACATGATTTAGGCTTAGAGATGACTTTGAGCTTTGTCTCCCTAGGGTTTCATCCCCTTTGTATCAAGGCTACCCTTGTTGGATGTATGGATTTGGTGTGTGAGATTCTAGTGCTACCCACTCTCTCTCCCACTCCTTGATTCATCTCCATCACCGATCTCTCACTCCGGGATTCTACCGCGCGTCTCTCCTGGGTTGATTCTATTGGCGTGGTCCATCGAGCCACGGGGGTAAGTATCGATTGTATCGGGTTGGTGTGCGTGCGTGAGTTCCTCGTGTTCTTCGTGTTCATCGTGTTCTTCGCGCTCTCCCTCTCCCTCCTTGGATTTCGGGTCAACCGCAAGATCGGGCCACAAACGGGGTCTTAGACCTCATCATATGGTATCAGCAGCCTTTGGTTTCCGCGGATTTGACCCCCCACCCATCCAATTTCGTCTCTAAAAAAATTTCCCCAAAAATCCCCAAAAATAGCCCTAATTTGCCTTTGGACGGATCTGCGATTTGGTTGCGTTTTGCGTGGTTTTGGTCCATGGATTTGATGTTGTGGTGCTTGATCTACTATTTCCCCAACTTTTAGCCTCCAATTCCATCGTTTCCCTTCGATTTGGTCGATTTGGCTTGGTTTTCCTCAAGAACAGGAGAGAGAAAACGAAAATATCTTTTGTAGTTTCTCTTTTAGCTTTCCTCATTATTCAGAAAAACACTTCAACATCATTAACTTCTAGGTTTGTTGGTCAAATACCAATAACCTTGAGGTTCTTACTTTGAAGTTGATCATCATATGACAAGTGTTCCAGATTTCACTATTAGTAACTTTGTAATATGATGAAAAATTTCACTCATAATTTTATTCATCATATCATGACGACGTTCCGAGACCATGTCTGTACATGCTAGGCTCGTAAAGTTTTAACCTTAGTATTCGCATGTGCAAATCTGGCTTGCATCCGTTGTATGCACACGTAGAATCTATCACACCCGATCATCACGTGATGCTTCGAAACGACGAGTCTTAGCAACGGTGCATATTAAGGACGATCACTTCATGGATATGCGAATATTGTTGGTGCCCCAATAGTTGGAGGATTGTGACGCCTGGCGTCTTCAAACTTCATACATTCCCATAAAACTTATGAGTTTATGTAGTCTCACTAGATTATATTCTATCATCTTGCAATAAGGTCTTAGATATCACATATATGTCATACCTTGCTTATTTCTGAAAACTAAATTTTCAGCTCCTTAATTTTTCAAACAGATTTGAACTTCAAGTTTCATGGAGACAAGATAACTTTAGGTACTAATTGAAACCACAACTCTTTGAATCAACAATATGAGGTTTACTAAAAGTTCGCAATAGGACTTAATCATTTCTTGATTCTTTAACAATACGGTACCAGTCCGTAAAGTTTCTTGTCAGACTTAACAGTATTTCTATCTCAATTACAAGACTAGCGCATGGTAGAAAACGGATGCCAATACTACAAAATTAATTCAAAATACTACTCAGACTATGTTTATGATAATTAGTTCATGTTTTAATCTAATTACTAAGGAACTCCCACTTAATACAACATCCCTCATAGTTGTTAAGTGTTACACGATCCAAATCCACTACACCAAAACCGATCATCACGTGAGATGATGTAGCTTCAATAGTGAACATCAACATGTTGATCATATCATCCATATGACTCGTGTTCAACCTTTCGGTTTCCGTTGTCCCGAGGCCATGTCTGTACATGCTAGGCTCGTCAAGCAAACCCAATTATTCCGCGTGTGCAACATGGCTTACACCCTTTGTATGTGAACATTGAGTCTATCACATCCGATCATCACGAGATGCTTCGAAACGACGAACTGTGCAACGGTGCATACGAGGGGAGAACACTTTATTATCTTGATATTAATGTGAGGGATCATCTTATAATGCTACCGTCGCGTTCTAAGCAAAATAAGATGCATAAAGGATTAACATCACATGCAATTCATATGTGATATGATATGGCTCTTTAGTCTTTGCGCCTTCGATCTTCATCTCCAAAGCACGGACATGATCTCCATCATCAACGGGCATGATCTCCATCATCGTCGGCGTAGCGTCAAGGTCCATGGCGCCGTTTTCATGGTTGTTCACCTCATGTAGCAACTGTTACAACTACTTTGAAATACTACTCAACATGAAATTTAAAGACAACCATAAGTCTCCTGCCGGTTGCCACAATACAATAATGATCATCTCATACATATTCATCATCACATCATGGCCATATCACATCACCAAACCCTGCAAAAACAAGTTAGACGTCTCTAATTTGGTTTGCATATTTTACGTGGTTTAGGGTTTTCGAGTAAGATCCAATCTACCTACGAACATGAACCACAACGGTGATACTAGTGTTGTCAATAGAAAGAGTAAATTGAATCTTCACTATGGTGGGAGAGACAGACACCCGCAAAGCCACTTATGCAATACAAGTTGCATGTCGAACGTGGAGCAAGTCTCATGAACGCGGTCATGTAAAGTTAGCCCGAGCCGCTTCATCCCACCATGCCACAAAGATGCAAAGTACTTGAACTAAAGACAACAAAGCATCAACGCCCACAAAACAATTGTGTTCTACTCGTGCAACCATCTATGCATAGACACGGCCCTGATACCACTGTTGGGATTCGTAGTATAGAAAACAAAAAAATTCCTACCGCGAGAACGCAATCCAAGCCAAGATGCAATCTAGAAGATGGGAGCAACGAGGGGATGAACGAGACTAACCCTTGAAGATTTCCAAAGCCTACAAGAGGAGGCTCTCGTTGCTGCGGTAGACGATCACTTGCCGCTTTCAAAAGCGCGTAGAAGATCTTGACGGTGCCACAATCGGGCAGCACCTCCGTACTCGGTCACACGTTCGGTGTTGATGAAGACGACGTCCTTCTCCCCGTTCCAGTGGGCAGCTGAAGTAGTAGATCCTCCTCGGAATCCCGGCAGCACGACGGCGTGGTGGCGGTGGTGGTGGAGATCTCCGACAGAGCTTCGCCTAAGCTATGTGGGAGAGAGAGGGAGGAGGGAACCGCTAGGGTTTCTGGGGGAGGGGGCTCTTGGGGGGTGCGGCCATGGTGGTCTTGGTGTGGCCGGCCAGCCCCTCCCGTATTTATATAGTTGGAAGCCCCAAGGATTAGGTCAAAAATCTCCGAACAAGACCCCAACATAAACCTTCCATATGACCAAACCTAGGGGGAGTGGAACTCCCCCCTTTCCTTTGGTGGGGTGGCCGGCCACCATGGGGAGGAGTCCACTTGGGACTCCTCCTCCCTTAGGCTGGCCGGCCAAGGTGGGTGGAGTCCCTCTGGGACTCCACCTTCCATGCTAATTTCTTCCGGACTCTTCTAGAACCTTCCAGGAAAAATACCGGATCATTTTCAAACCTAGAAAATGACTTCCTATATATGAATCTTATTCTCCGGATCATTCCGGAACTCCTCGTGATGTCCTGGATCCCATCCGAGAGTCCGAACAAAAACTTCGAACTCCATTCCATATTCCATATCTACTTAAACGACATCAAACCTTAAGTGTGTCACCCTACGGTTCGCGAACTATGTAGACATGGTTGAGACCTCTCTTCGACCAATAACCAATAGCGGGATCTGGAGATCCATAATGGCTCCCACATATTCAACGATGACTTTAGTGATCGACTGAACCATTTACATACGATACCGATTCCCTTTGTCACGCGATATTTTACTTGTTCGAGGTTTGATCATCGGTATCTCTATACCTCGTTCAACCTCGTCTCATGACAAGTACTCTTTACTTGTACCGTGTTATGTGGTCTCTTATGAACCATTCATATGCTTGCAAGCTATTAGACGACATTCCACCGAGAGGGCCCAGGGTATATCTATCCGTCATCGGGATGGACAAATCCCACTGTTGATCCATATGCCTCAACTCATACTTTCCGGATACTTAATCCCACCTTTATAACCACCCATGTACGCAGTGGCGTTTGATGTAATCAAAGTACCTTTCTGGTATAAGTGATTTACATGATCTCATGGTCGAAAGGACTAGGTAACTATATATCAAAAGCTTATAGCAAATAACTTAATGACGTGATCTTATGCTACGCTTAATTGGGTGTGTCCATTACATCATTCATATAATGACACAACCTTGTTATTAATAACATCCAATGTTCATGACCATGAAACTATGATCATCTATTAATCAACAAGCTAGTTATACAAGAGGCTTACTAGGGACTCCTTGTTTGTTCACATAACACACATGTATCAATGTTTCAGTTAATACAATTATAGCATGGTATGTAAACATTATCATAAACACAAAGATATATAATAACCCTTTATTATTGCCTCTTGGGCATATCTCCAACAGTGTGATGGTCCTTTTATAGGCTTGAGGATGCTCTAGTATCATGACACATAGATGAATGCCTCTTGTTTTGATTTGATGAGTAAGGTGGTTGGTTGGCATGCTCTCATCCATAGCAATCCCTTAAGCATTTGGTGTCATAGCTTAGGATTCAAGGCATGTAGATATTTTCATCCTATGTGGCATGGTAATTTTTACTCTCATAGATTTGTTTTTGGATGCTCAAGTGGAATTAGTAACTAAATGGCTCGTGGACGATTTTATACTTGTGGCCGAGGCACTATATCATGTGTGATTGTCTCATATTATAATTGTTGTCAAAGATAAAGGTTATGCCCAAATTTTGAATGGTCATGTTTGATTCCACTAAGGAATAACCATATGAGTTTTAAAATACTCATAGTTAATTTATTCAATTAGTTTAAACTATAATTCGTAATGTAAACAAATTTAATTTTGTGATATTTCACATATTTAATAAGTTATGATTTAGTTAGGAGTGTGTGGCTATTATGCACTTTAGACCTTATGGTTTACCATATTTTGTAATAAGTTTAAAGTGAATTAAATTACAAAGTAGTTGCTAACTTGTAAGTGTTAATAAGTTAGAGTTTGATACATAAATAATAAATAATGTGTTGTTATTTTAATTTAAGTGCCATGTTATCTAATCCATAGATCAAATTACTTTAACCCAAAAATCCAAAATAAGTTTTAGCAAAGATGGCATGGAAGTTTATATTGATTGACTTAATGATCTATTTCAATTCCATCAAATCAATGAAACTTCGGTCACTCTAACAAGTTTTGTTTGAAAGCATGAAAATTTTCCGGATTTTATATGCATGAATGTAATGCACACATCTGTTTTGTCTCTATTTCTAGCCTCTAAACCTAGGATGTTACATATGTGTTGCATCACCTTCTCCAGACTGACAACGTGCTCATGCACCTCCTCGTCGACGACGCCCCTTGCCCCGTGCTTCAGTACGCCTACGACACCCTCGTCATCATGCGCGCCCGCGTCCTGTTGGCTCGCCGACTTCGCCTTCTCCTGCAACAATTCGAGCATCCCACGGTATGTGCATCCACTGCCATAAAGCACGCCAGTGCCTATGCGCGTTGCATCGAACATGCTCGCGGACATTCAAGGTGAGCTCCAATGCCATGTTGAGGGATTACCCCAGACCTACCTAGCTCTGCCGCTATCGGTGGAGAAGCTTAGGCTTGCCGCCTTCAACCCCTCATATTCAAGACCGACAAGTATCTTTCGGGGTGGCGCACGGTGTTGCTTTCTATGGGTGGGCGGCTGGTCGTCCTCGACGCGTTGCCATCTTTCGTCATGGGTGTGCTTGCTCTTCCTGCTGGCGTGCTAGCTGGCTTCGTCGCACCTTCCTTTGGGCGGCTGGAGACAAAGTTTCTAGCGCCCAATGTTTGGTCGCATGGGACTGTGTCAGTCAGGGTGAGGAGGAAGCTGAGATGGGGATGCAATCTCTCCCTGACTAGAACACCTGTTTGCAGGTGAAGCTTCTCCACCGCCTCCACGTTGCCCCCGCCGAGTCTTGGCCACGATGGGTTTGGTCTAGCCTTGGAGACGACCCCGTCAACGGCGCTAGCCGCTCGGCCGCCATCTAACGGGCTCATTGGAGATCGTTGTTGCGCCCCCTCCCCTCTACTGTGATGTCTCGTGCATGGCTCTCAGGGATGGGCGTCATGCCGCCTTTTGGCTCGACCGATGGCTCCCTCTTGGTGCTATGTTGCCGAGCATGGTCAAGCTCACCTCCCACTGCACCGACAACACCGCCTTCATCTACCACGTCTTCGTCGTTGGCCTGGACGCCTGCCTCGTTCCACTCTCGCTCATTGCTGCCAGGCAACTTCTTTTTGCGTGTTGCCAAGGCCTAGGTGTAACTCGTCGATGTTATTATCGACCGGCACACCCTTCCCCTCTGTGGCAAAGCGGGCGGGCGCTTGTGCACCTCCACACTCTACAAGTTCTGCACATTGGGTGGGGAGCTCTCACCGCACTCCATCTTTGTGTGGGAGAATTGTGCCCCGTCCAAAGTCAAGTTCTTCACCAGGCTCCTTGTTCAAGACTTCATCCAAGCACGCGCAAACCTGCTCCGTAAGGGCATCCTTGACGTCGTCGGGGCATGTTGTCCCATACGGTGACGCTCTCGAGACCACAGCTCACATCCTCTTCAGGTGCCCTTTGCCAAGAGGTTGTGGGCTGCCCTTGGCGCCCCGGTTGATGGCACGCGCGACATTGACAAAGCTGCAAGCTCCCCCCTTGCCCCTATCCTCTACGGCGCGCTCATCTGCGACATTGCGCCTCCTCTGCTTCTGGCACCTCTAGAAGCACAAGAATGGAGTTGTGTTCCAACACCTTGAGCATTCCTCGCCGTTGTCTGAAATAATTGCCAGGATGACACCGTCCTCTGGCATGCTCGCCTCCCGATGGAGTTGCGTGTTTATGTGGACCTTTGTATCACAAAACTTCTCCCCGTCCGGCGGGGGTAGCTTGCCCTTTGCCGTTGGTCTTGTGTGCTGGTTGCAGCCTTGAGCCCACTCGCTTGAGTTGGGTGCGGTCTCCCTCCCCCTAAGGGCATGTTTGGTTTGAGTAGGGGTTGACATGGATTAAGAGGTATTGGCCAGTAATTAAATGTGATTCTCTGTCGTTCCATGCCAATCTCCCCTAGCTAGGGTGTAATTGAACGAGGCCTAAAAATGTATATCCTCCAGGGGTTTTTACCCGTTTTATAACGAAGAAATGGAAATGATTCAGGTGGGGGCCTTTGTGGCTCTCCCGGTGATAGCTCAAACTTTACTTTGCTTAATATTTCTAAAAGTTTTAGGGTGGATGCAGTATTAACTACTACGGCTGGAAATAGCTAGTGAAACATGAGTGTAGGTGTACTTGGTTATTGAAATTTAAAAAAAATGTCATTTAAAAGTTTTAAAAATTGAAATAATTTTTCTCATGTACATATTATCTTGATATTTATTCGTGCCAATGCATGCAGATCCCGTCGGCCCCTCCTGCCCCCATGCGGGCAGTGGGGGGAAACCCTAGCCGCCGCCTACCTCCCTCCTCCACCCACCCTCCCTCCCTCCGTCATCGCCAAAGGGCGCAGCTGGGCAAAGCCTTACCGACGCCAGCGGTGGCGGGGGCCCTCCTAGCTCGTCTCCTTGCACCCTCTCACGCGGATCCGCGGCCGGAGATGCCGGCGGCCGGTCGGCTACAAGGGCTTGGAAGTGGTGCTTTTGGGCACCACGGCGCTACATCCTCGACTCCTCGACGACGTCGTGGCTGACGGCATCGAATCCTCTTCAGGCAGATCGACGGCATATGGGGCGAAGGCTGGCCGGTGAGAACCGGGTTCCGATTTGGTCGGAGCCAAGGAGATGGTGATGTCCTCGGACGTCATCACCTTGTTGAAGGCATCGTTGCCACGGATCCGCCCTCAGCCTCTTGTTCCGGGGGAAACCCAAGATCTCAGTTTTTAGATCGGACAATGGCGGCACCACTGGTGTCGTTTCCCCTCTTGAAGGCATCATTTTTGGAACACGAGATGCTTGTAGGGGGGGTCATCCGGTGGAGCGGTGTTCCATCTACTGCGTCGACGTTGGCGGGTCTCGGTGGCATGGTGTTGCAGGGTATCGACAATGGACGCGGCTGGACGGACTCACGTAGCTTGGTGGCGTTGTCTGGCATCATGGTGGCATCGCGATGGCAAGTTTGATGAAGTGTATGCAGTTTTTTGACTTGAAGATGGCTTGGTGGATCGACGGCGGCAACGATTTCTTCAGCGTGCATCACAAAGGTGTTCTTTTTTTTTTTGAACAACACAAAGGTGTTCATTGAGAGTCTGTTGTACCGGATGTGCGCTCCCGTTTCACCTAGAGGGTGGCATGTGGTATGCGGTAGTTCTCGGTATCTAGCTGATGAGGTTTTCCGTGTTTTCAGGGCACAAAGCTGTGCTGACATGATTTTCTATCATTTCTCTCGTTATCCGGATTGTAGGTGTTGAGTGGTTGCTTCGGGTTATCTTGATGTATGCTCTTTGTACGAGTTTTGCGAATAATTTAATAAAGAAGGTCGCATGTATCTTTTCGATGCAGAGCCTGGGGTCATCCTCCATTTTAAAAAAAATCACTCATGCCAATTCTCAAGAAAAAAATGTGATTGTATGTGACCTACATAAAAATAGCAAAATATGCAAATAACACTATAATAATTGGATTTGTACTGTTTAAAGAAATACAAGCTTCAATATTCTTTTTTCGTGTGGGCCACATATGGTCATATTTTTATTTGAAAATTGGCACGAGTAAGTATCAAGGTAATATGTACATGCAAAGTTTATTTCGAATTTTTCAAAAACTTTTGAATGACATTTTTTGATTTTTTTTAAATAGTTGCGCCTACACCCATATCCACCGAATCCGTGTGGCTACTGCGACCATATATATACACGCTACTACCAGGGACAGAACACATGTGGAGTAGAGCGAGGTCTGCAATTCCACCTTCAGCTTCTGCTGCTGATATGCTGTCCTATAACTAATCAATAACCAAGCAAGAAGAACGACCGTAGTGATCGACATAAGCAGATCAATCTATCAGCAGCCCCGGTCGGCCAGCCATGATCCATCTCAAGCAGCCCATAGTGCTCTCCGTGCAATGCAACAACGTTGCCTCGCCGCTCTTCGCCACGGCGGCGGCGGCGAGCAGCCAGCATAGGAAAGCCTCTAGCGCTTCACGCCGGCACAGATCGCACAGGATCAGTTGCGGGTCGACCGACGAGGCAGCCGGCGTGTCGACGTCAGTGACGGCCAAAGAGAGGCCGCTGACTGTGACGGCCATCATTAGCGCTGAGGCGCCGAACTCCGTGTACGTCTCCCGCGGCTTCGACGACATCCAGGACCTCTTCGGCAAGACGCTGCTCCTTGAGCTCGTTAGCTCCGAGCTCGACCCTGATTATATTATATGTAATTATTATCGTTGGATTCGTATTCAAAAGCACTTTTTAATGATACTAATTTCATACAAATAATATTTATCTTTTTGAAGTAATTCTTGGTCAAACAAAAAACTCGTAAAACGAGGGCGCCTTATTCCTTGAAACGGAGGTAGTAACCATGGAAGGGCGCATATATTTTGCAGTCGTACCTGCCGTCCCAAACGCCGCCTGGGATCGAGGCGCTGAGGAAGAAGGAGCTGGAGACGCTACGTGGCGACGGGCATGGCGAGCGCAAGATCCACGAGCGCGTCTACGACTACGACACCTACAACGACCTCGGCGACCCCGACAGGAACATCGCCCACAAGCGCCCCGTGCTTGGCACCAAGGAGCGCCCCTACCCTCGCCGGTGTCGCACCGGCCGGCCCATGACCCGTTTCGGTAAGTATGCAGGCGCACACATCGGCCTGCCTAGCTTTATTTTTCCTAAATTCTAATGGACTGCGGTGGTGGTGTAGACCCGGAGACGGAGAAGAGGAGCTCGCAGGTGTACGTGCCGCGTGACGAGCAGTTCTCGGACGTGAAGGGGCGGACGTTCAGCGCGACAACGCTGCGGTCGGGGTTGCACGCCATCCTGCCGGCGCTGGCGCCGCTGCTCAACAACACACAACACTTCTCGCACTTTCCGGCCATCGACGCTCTCTACAGCGACGGCATCCCGCTCCCCGTTGATAGTGGCGCCTCCCTCAACGTCATCAACAACGTCATCCCCCGTGTCGTCCAGATGATCGAGGACACCACCGAGCACGTGCTCCGCTTCGAGGTCCCCCAGATGCTTGAGAGTGAGCACCGCCGTCCATGCCTCCACCGGAGCACGTAGTAGTGTACACGAGCAGTTACACTGAGACCACTTGCATGAGAAAACCCAACGCCACACCTAAGCCGTTGCAGAATCGTGCGAATTTTCTCAACTTAACCATTAACTTCACACCTATATTACCCGCAAAAGAAAAGAAAAAATCAGCTATATCAGACACACCGTCTTATCCATTAGACAAAACACACCATTTTAACTACTCCTTTTGCTGTCCTTTTGCTTCTCATTTTCCCACCCCTCACACAAATCATGACATTTTAATTATCATGAACATGGGAAAAACAATTTATAGTGACGTAATTCAAACTTCTAAAGTTTGCAAAAGGCTATGATTCTTTACTCTGTAGTGTGAAGCAAAAAAATTCGCCATCATTCAGAACCAAATTCCCGCGAGCATTTAAGCAAATTTCTTTACCATTCATTAAAATTTAGAGAAAAAATGTCAACCAATTCCAATATATTATGAATCAAAATTAGGACCAAGAATTACATCTGGCACATGTAACTACAAAACGTATTTTTTTAGAAAATGAAGATACCAAAGATTATGAATTTCATTAACCAAAGACTATGAATTTCATTAACCAAAGAACATGAAATCCATATCAAACATTAGGTTTGGAACCGACTATCCTAAAGTTGGGAGCATGGTTAGAACATGACTTCTTCCAGCAATTCGTGAGTAGAACATGAACAAGCCCAAGAACTGTAAGTCATGAACATGAATAGAACATATTACATGCGTGTATTTCACGTCAAAAAATTGTTCTATGAAGAATAAACATACCAATTTGGGGAACAAATTTGAACAGGTGACACGAGGATTTTCGGTCCTCTTCTCTACCAACAGAGTTATTCTGATCTTTTCTTGTGCATCGTCCTAGTAGAGTATTTGTTCTATGGCAATTACAAGGACTAGTAAAATTTGCAATATATTTCAGACTATAAATTGGAAAATGCTGGGTCAGGTTGTAGTCCTATGCATTTACATCTTTTACTAAATAATATATATGGGCATGGAAAAACTGTGTTGCACTTACATGACATGGCTTTGCAGGGGACAGGTTCTCTTGGTTCAGAGACGAGGAGTTTGCGAGGCAGACACTTGCAGGGCTCAACCCTCTCTGCATCCGTCTCCTAACGGTATTTGTTTTTCTTTGGAAATAGAAGCATTTATTGATACTTCGCTGTATATCTTGATTATATAAACACGCAAGAGTTTTAACTCTACCCTCTGTATCTTACATGTGCACAGCCACACACACCCACACACGCGCGTCCCCGCACGCACACACTAAATATGTCAATGTTTAGGTTGCCAAAAATGGAAAAAAAACACACTCCTAATGTTTCTTGAAGGTTCAAGATGCCAAGATACAAAAGATTTCACTCTTACGAAATTTTACTTTGGAACCCCACGGTTGCTCAAATGTTAGATTTTTTTGCTTTCCCGGTGTCATGACCCATAAGGAGAATGTCATCCGCCTATTATAGAGAATTGGTTGTCCGGTGTCCATGAGTGTGTGGCAAGCGCCCCACTAATTAGATCATGTAAGTTAGCTCTCCTGATCATAATGCTAGCATGTCGACTAACTATATTAAAGAATATGGGACAATAATGGATACACTTGGATGAGGCCTTTCTTTGTTTAAAAATATTCCTCTAGATATTTCAACCTATGTGCCGACACTTTTGCAAGTCATAAAATATTCGTAGGGGCAAAAAAACCTTGGTGGTTTATTATGTGGTCCTCTTCACTTAGTATTGAGCCATCATCTCTATACATGGAAAATATGTTGTTTCTGAAGTTTTACATTTGCAATCTTATGAAAATCACATGTGTTGTAATGTTAAAAAAATCACATGTGTTGAACTGCCAGGTCGAATCGACTAATTAATCGTTTACAGGTTTTGATCAAGTTAGTTATCCTTCTCTCATTTCTTATTGGTTCGTTAATTACTAACGAGAGAGCATGGTGCAGGAATTCCCCATCGTGAGCAAGCTCGACCCGGAGGTGTACGGCCCTCCAGAGTCGGCGCTAACCAAGGAGCTCCTCGAGAAAATGATGAACGGTCTGATGACGGTGGAGGAGGCGCTGGAAAACAAGAGGCTGTTCATGCTGGACTACCACGACGTGTTCCTGCCATACGTGCACAAGGTGCGCGAGCTGCCGGACACGACGTTGTATGGGTCTCGCACCGTCTTCTTCCTCACCGACGAGGGCACACTCATGCCTCTGGCCATCGAGCTGGCACGGCCACAGTCTCCAACGAAGCCGCAGTGGAAGCGCGCCTTCACGAGTGGGTTCGACGCCACAGAATCATGGCTGTGGAAGCTTGCCAAGTCGCACGTGCTCACCCACGACACCGGCTACCACCAGCTCGTCAGCCACTGGCTGCGCACGCACGCCTGCGTCGAGCCGTACATCATCGCCACCAACCGGCAGCTCAGCCGGATGCACCCCGTGTACCGCCTCCTGCACCCACACTTCCGCTACACGATGGAGATCAACGCGCTGGCCAGGGAGGCTTTGATCAACGCCGACGGCATCATCGAGGATGCGTTCTGGCCAGGGAGGTACTCCATCGAGCTCAGCTCCGTCGCCTACGACGCGACCTGGCAGTTCAACACGGAGGCGCTGCCAGAGGACCTCGTCAGCCGCGGACTTGCAGTGCGCAGGGAAGACGGTGAGCTTGAGCTCACCATCAAGGACTACCCCTACGCCAGCGACGGGCTCCTGATTTGGAACTCTATCAAGCAGTGGGCGTCGGACTACGTAAATGTCTACTATAACTCTGACGAGGAAGTCACCGGTGACGAGGAGCTTCAGGCCTGGTGGGAGGAAGTGCGTACCAAGGGGCACGCAGACAAAAAAGACGAACCGTGGTGGCCGGTGTGCAACTCCAAGAGCAACCTCGTCGAGATCCTAAGTGTCATCATGTGGGTCACATCCGGCCACCACGCCGCCGTCAACTTTGGGCAATATCATTACGCCGGGTACTTCCCCAACCGTCCAACTGTGGTGCGAAAGAACATTCCTGTGGAGGAGAACCGGGACGACGAGATGAAGAAATTCATGGCCAGGCCGGAGGAGGTGCTGCTACAGAGTCTTCCCTCGCAAATACAGGCCATCACGGTGATGGCAACGCTGGACATTCTGTCCTCACACTCGCCAGACGAGGAATACATGGGAGAGTACGCTGAGCCCGCGTGGCTGGCCGAGCCCATGGTGAAGGCGGCATTCGAGAAGTTCAACGGCAGGCTCAAGGAGGTGGAGGGAACCATCGACGAGCGAAACAACAACCCCGATAACAAGAACAGGTGCGGCGCTGGCATTGTTCCATATGAGCTTCTCAAACCATTCTCAGAGCCAGGGGTCACTGGGAGGGGCATCCCAAACAGTATCTCCATCTGATCCCTGCTTCAAGATGAGGGGATATCATTTTCTTTATGCATGTAAGATTTGGAACAAGATGTATACCGAGATGAAGCCGCAACTAGTTGCGCTAGCACACCATTTTCATTGTGACACTTCGAAGTTTCCAAAAAATGCAAACTAAAATTCTAGACGTACATTGTGTTTGTGTCTTGTGCATCTGTGAAATTCATCCAAAAATACTGGCATCCAGCGCCTCTAGCCATGCCCACCTGGCGTCGGAGTCCTCCTCCTCCTCCTGGGCTCCCTCCTCCTCGCCCTCCGTCGGCGGGGAGCTAGGGTTGCTAGGCGTCAAAGCCCCATCCCACCAATGCCGCCATCCCGCCGGCTTCCCCTCATTGTCCGCGTCTGATGGCAACAAAAGGTTGCTCATGGTGACTAGCCGTTGTTGGAGAAGAAGAAGAATGGCAGACGGTTGGACGTTAATTACAGATTTACAGCAGGCGCAAGGGTTATATTCAGCGGGGATTAATGTCGGCACGTATAACGAAGAGGTTTGCGGTTGCTCTTCGGCGGCGGTTCGGCGCTCCATTCCGGCGGTTGGCGGGCCGATCGGCGCTCCGGCGGTTGACCTCCCGGCAGTTGCTCTACTCTAGTTCGCGCCGATGAAACCAGGGTCGCTGCCAGGCGGGCCCGTGGGTGAAACGAGCAGACGCTCGGCGCGACCATGCAGTGTCCACGGAGACGCAAACGTGCCGCCTATTTGCGCCGTGTTTGCGTCTCCGCGAACACCCCGAACACAATGTGTCGCCCCGCTGAAGCAGGGTGCAGACGTATTTCCGGTCCACACGAACGCAAACAGTCGCGCAACATCCTTGCGTCGCCCAGTTAGAAATGCCCGAACAGTGAGCTGCCGCATTAGCTTCCAATATTCCAAGCTTACTTTTTATCACGATCGCTCGACGAGACATATGTGTCCCCGAAGATTGCCACTGCCGCTTTCTGTGACACCCGAATTGTAAGAAAGACCAACAAACTGCCTCTTACACAATCTTCACCGATGCTCTCTAAATAGTCACCGACAGGGGTATCAGCACTACCGTAAAGGAAACACCGGTACTGCATCATCTATTTACGGGTGTTATTTGTACACCGGCGCCCCCAAACCGGAGTAGGAGTTTTTTTTAGACAAAGTAAATATTTTATTGCAGTTTCATTTTCAATCATTCAGAATCGAGGAATGAATCCAAGTAAAACATTATTCACTCCTCGATCCCGGATGACATGTGAAACATACTTCATCTCTAGCCTACTACCTACTTACTTGCCACCCGGCTTTATGGAGATGGACGATCGCCCGCTGCTCCTCCGTCGTCGATCCTCTGCTGCTTTCTTTGCCACGAACGTCAAGTAGATGGCTCTATCCGCGGCCAAACGCCACCGCTCGTAGACTTCATCCTAACGTTGTTGCTCCTCCAGCATCAACCGATGCGGCGTAAGATGCTCCCACCCCTGCTGCTGGCGCACCTCCCACCAGCGCTGCCGCTGCCGTCGCGCCTCCTCCAGGTGCCGCCGCTCTTCCGCCTCCTGGTCCTGCCGCTTGTCCGCAACAAAGGCATCTATGGTCGCCGCTAGCGCCGCCTCCTCCCACATCTCGTACTCTGCGAGCTGCAGGTCCTCCTCCACGACTTCTACAGCCGCCGCTAGCGCCACCTCCTCCCACGAATCGGACATTGTGGTATTTTTTAGGGTTTAGATTTTTGCACCAATGAGGCGGTGGAGGAGGGATAATATAGACCGGCGGCGAGGCGGGAAACCTCCCGCGCGGCGTCGTGGCGGGAGAGTTTCCCGCGCGTCGTCGTGGCGGTAAAATCTCCAGCCCGGCGCCCTGGCGTCACTGACAAGCGGCTCCCACGCCCGGAATTTTCCGCCTCAAGAGGCGCCAGCGCACCCGATTCACGCCCTTCGCCAAAGGGCCAGCACGGGGTTGCCGGCCCTTCTATTGAGCTCAAAAAAGCGCTGGCGCTATTTGGGGCGCGCTGGTGTGAACCTATTTTCGCTGTCGGCCCCCAAAACGCTATCGAGGCCGCTATGGGGCGCGCCGGTGGAGATGCTCCTATCATCGCTTAGTAGCTCGTAGAGACGACTTTGCCGCATCATCATAAGATGCATCCAGATTTAATTTGATTGCCCCATTTTTTATAGTGGGTAACTCTGGTAAATGAACCGCCTCCCGGGTCGCTCCCGCTCGAGCGATTCCGGAGCCCCACCCACCCCTCCCCCCCCCCACCTCGAAACCGTAACCTCGCTTCTCCCAACTCCGGCCCAACCAGGCCGCTACTGCTGTCGACGGTGCCCGTCCTGCCAAATGGTGGAGGGCAGCTGCTGCACATCCTGCAGCGCATCCAAGCGTGGAGGTGCGGCATCGAGCGGGCCAGGTGTTCTATGGAGGAGACGGCGAGGCGTCGGGGTGTTGGACGCCAGCGAAGCGGCGGGGCGCTCGACGCCGGTGAGGCTGGTTGGTCGCATTATGCTGGCGGCGGTGCGGGGCCAGATCCGAGCCAGAGGGCATGGTCGTGTGCACGGCTATGTCTATGGAGGTGTCGTGGACGGCCTCGACCAATCGGGAGCCCTCCTGGGAAGTGCTGACTGGATCCTGGCCGACGCGTCTTGTGCTCTGCAATCTGCCAGCAACATGTTAGTTCATCTTCTTCTCTACAACCAGGGCGGCAGCCTCGGGCACAGCGGCGATGACCTAGCGAGGCAAAGATGGTGCCTGTCCACCTTTTTCTGAACCTCCTTCGTTGATGTTGCCCGGCGGAGGGTGGCGTGGGGGCCTGCTCGTCCGTGTCGAAGAATAAAGGTGGCGGTCCTAGGGTTCCTCATCCACAAAGATGGTGACCATCCTAATGTCGGTCCTTCTTCGGCTGGCCGGAGTGAGTCCCGGAAGGCTCCACCAGCGAATGTAACAGTGCAACTTATGCCTTGAGTTTGCTAGATTGGATGGTATTTGGTCGTGCGCACCCATGTTTTTATTCCAGCCGTTCGGTTTTAAAAGAAGCGATGTGAAGCTCTGTTCCATGTTGCCATCAGTTGACATTCTGATCCATGATAAAATCACATGCGGAGAATATCACAAAAGCCGGCTTGAAAAACTAGCAAATGGAGAGTCTCTGTGTTGTTGATGGACTTGCTTGTGTTCTGGACTTCGCAGCAGCCGGCTTGAAAAACTAGCAAAAGTTCAGAGTCTTTGCTTTCAGGGTGATCAGCGCGCTTGTGTACTAGCGTTTGTGTACTGTTACTTTCTTGATGGCGTCGCTTTTGGAGAGCCTGGGTTGAAGTGTTGTCTTGGTGGTAGTGGTACTGTAGAACTTGAATACTGTAGGGGGACCTCTTGTTTATTTAGTTTTCTTTTTTTTACTGTGTGCATCCATACTACCATTGGGGTATCACGTTATTGCAGAGGCCGGATCTAATTGTATCTGTCGATATTAATATATTCCTTTTTGGATAAAAGATTTAATTTGATTTGAGCACTTGCAGAAGTTGCGTCCGCCCATGACGCTTCACCATAGAACCGTGGCTTGGTTACAGGATGCTCCGGATGCTTGCAAGGTTGTGTGCCTCCAGGAGATCGAAACAACGGAACACATACTTGTACACTTTGTGTATGCTAGGCAAGTTTGGTACAGCTGTTCCAGCAAGCTGAGGTTGACAATGGTCAGCCACATATGCTTGAGGAATGGTGGTTGCAGGAGCGAGCTAGGTTTCAGAAACGGCAGAGGAAAAACTTCGACTCGCCAGTGATCTTGTTCTTTGGGAAAGCGTAGAAGCACGAGTGTCAACTTTTCCACCCTACGAACCCCGCGTCGCCTCCCCGAGTGAGGCGACCGGGCGGCCCCCTCCTCCTCCGTCCAGAACCCACCACCACCTCCTCCCCTTCTGCCACCGCTGCCTGCGTGGTCCTGCTGCATCGCCGGCGGTGGCAGACCTTCTCCTTTACCCGGCGCCAGTGGCTCGACTTAGGAGGGTGCGGCTGGGCGACGATGCAGCTCGACCGACGGCGCGCCGGCACAACTCTAGATGGCGGCACGGGGAAGGTGTGGCCGGTTGGTGGCACGGGCGGCTGGTACTACTGCTTGTCCGGCCAAGCCCTACATGCCCATATCTTGGCCCGTTGGGCTCGATCTGAGTCAGGGCGGACCGGGACGGGCTCGGATGCGCCGCCTCTGGCTGGATTGAGGAGCAGCTCGCGTTGGGGATTGTGGTGACGACGCCACGTCGACTGCAGCGCGGAGGCAAAAGCTTCATGGACCCGCTTTGGGCCCGGCTAGACTTATGGCACCAAGCGAGGGTAGCAGTGGCGATGACCTACGTGCTGCAGCGTGACAGTTGGGCCATGCCCCAGCTGCCGCGTCCGGTCGGCGACCGTTGTTGGAGGTGGAGGAAGCCCTCCGGGTGGTCATGCTACTACCGCCTTTTGGTGCCAACGGTCTGGTGTGCTTTCATTATTGTGTCTGGTCGGCTACCGTCTACGGCGGTGGAGGTTGTTCCCTCCCGCATGGCTTCAATATTGTCGTCCCTTGACTAGAGGTTGTCTTCCTTCGATTTGGCCGGCCTCACAATGTTTGCCATGGTGAGACGACAATGGTGACCGCAAGATCATGGTGGCGCATGTTGGTGGGCGACAAGTTTGGTGGAGTGCTACAGATTATCGAGGGTTGTGGTTTTTTGGGGGTCGGGAGAAATCCTTGGCGGTTCGGCCGACACTGACACGGTGATGCTTGTGGGCGCCGCCTTCCTTCTTGAAGGGCATCGGGTGTACCCCTTTCCCACTTCCCTCCGTGTACCAGAAGAAATCCTAGGACTAGTCTGGGCAGCAACGTCGTCATCATCGCATTTCTTCTTGAAGGTGTTGCTTGGTACGCGATGATTCGGCGGCATCGGAGCATGGTGGAATTCTCCCAGGGGCGCAGTGCTTGCAGGTCATCGTCGCTTTTGTCGATCCGGCATTGTCGGCTTTAGTTTCTTTCTTTTTTCTCTTGTTTTTCTCTTGGGCTTGTTTGTGTTGTTTGCCCCAGCGAAATCTTGCAGTTGTACCGGGTGGTTGCTATATTAATATAGCGGGCGAAAGCCTATTTCGAAGAAGTGATCTTGTTCTGCTGTGAGCCAATGGATGCAGAGGAATGTTGTAGTATATGGGAACCTTACCCAGCAATGCAATGAGGACAATCTGGCCTCTCGAATCTTGGAAGATATGAAGCTTTGGGTATAGGCAGGACTCAGGAGCTGGAGCTGGAGGTATTGTTTTTTAGTAGTTTTCCTTTACTAGTTGGAGTGGGAGTGTGGGCAGCACGGCTGTGTGCAGTTTGTGTAGCCTCATGTAACTTACAATTATATCTTCTATACAAATTTGGTTTGCAATTTGTATACTCTCAGACAAAAAAATAGAACCATGGCTTGCTCCTTTTGCAAAATTTGAAACCAAAGCAAGAACATATGTAGTCGATCTCTTTAACTCGCACTTGAACTCGCTCGCCGGCCTTTCACCTCCCACCACAAGTACCCAGAAGCGATCGCTATTGTTTCCTGGATGCCTTGCTCCCGGGAGCGCGAGAACGTGTGCTCGGCCTGGGTACCTATCTGATGCGATGTGTTTTTTACCCGAAATGATCTGATGCAATGTGTGGCGCATGAGAAGGTAGAAACAAAAATGGTGTAGCCTAAAGACTTTTCTTGGGATAAATGTAGCGTAGAGACCTGTGATTCTACAAATCTTCTGCAGATCTCGATCTCACATCGTAAATTTAGGATGTGCCAAATGGGTAGTCACATGCGTAGGGAAGTGACAAGCGTTGTGTCACCTTCTCCCTCGTAGCCTCCAAGCCTGCTGATGCGTACCTCGTGCGCGCGTGACCACCTGGATGTGTGGTGGAAGGCGCTCCCCGATTGAAATGTAGCCCTCCTTGATGAACAGATTTTATGTGGTTTTCTGAAGTCCTAGCTAGTCGACCAACTAGGAAACCCCTACTACATACGCTGACATGGCCGGATATTATTCATAGGCTCTTAAAGTTGTGTTCGCAAAATAGATAGAGCTAGGCACACAACCAATCACCATGTCGCAAACTTCGTACCCACAGACCCCATGACGGTGTACTACATTCGCACGTGAAACATGACGCCCTGAAGCATCCACAGATTGGTTTTATAACTAGCACTATATACTCAACGAAATACGCAACCCGGACGCAGAGCACCTAGGAGTGCCGAGAGTGAGAGAGGAAGAGACCAGCACCGGCCTCCCAATTTTCATCATTAAGTTTCTGTTGTGCTGGTATAGTTGTATGCTCTTCTGCTGATAAATCACCAAAGCAGGGAAGTACGTAGTGGTCGAAGCTCAATCTATAGCATCCCGACCGGCCCAGCCATGATCCGTCTGAAGCAGCCTCTGCTGCTCTCGGCACAGAGCGGCAATGTTGCCTCGCCTCTTTTCGCCGCTGCGGCAGCAGCCAGCAGCCAGCAGATCAGGCGAGCCTCCAGCAAAGCCGGCGGCCGGGTCAGGACACGCAGGATTAGCTGCGCGTCGACCGATGAGGCCATGGGCGTCTCGACGTCCGTGGCAACCAAGGAGAGGAACCTTACAGTGACGGCCATTGTGACCGCCCAGAAGCCAACCTCCATGTATGTCTCCCGCGGCCTCGACGACCTCCAGGACCTCTTCGGCAAGACGCTGCTCCTGGAGCTCGTCAGCTCCGAGCTCGACCCCAGTGAGTTCCTCTCTCTAAAATTTCTCTGGTCTCACAACTGTGCATCTGCATGGATGCACACGTCTTGGATTTGTTTCCACATGGCTAAGGCAAGTTTGTTTTCTTTCCTTTTGGGTGTGAAGGCACGGGAAGGGAGAGGGAGAAAGTGAAGGGGTTCGCGCACATGACGCTGAAAGAAGGGACGTACGAGGCCAAGATGTCGGTGCCGGAGTCATTCGGGCCGGTGGGCGCGGTGATGGTGGAGAACGAGCACCACAGGGAGTTGTTCATCAAGAACATCAAGCTCATCACCGGCGGCGACGAGAGCACCGCCATCACCTTCGACGCCGCCTCCTGGGTGCACTCCAAGTTCGACAACCCCGAACCTCGGGTGTTCTTCACCATCAAGGTAATTAAGCAAGGCACGCGTACAGCTACAATAGCACTCTCCAAGGATGCATGGACACCGTCCGGAGGAATTAACCATGTGTTGGCACATATATGTTGCAGTCATACCTGCCATCACAGACGCCGCCAGGGATTGAAGCGCTCAGGAAGAAGGAGCTAGAGACGTTGCGAGGCGACGGGCAAGGCGAGCGCAAGTTTCACGAGCGCATCTACGACTACGACACCTACAATGACCTTGGCGACCCTGACAAGAACATCGACCATAGACGCCCCGTGATCGGCGGCAAGGAACACCCCTACCCTCGCCGATGCCGCACCGGTCGCCCCAAGACACTCATCGGTGCGCACATCATAGTCCGTCATATCAATTGATTGAATTAATCAAGAATGAAATGTAGTAATAGAATTAATGTTTAAAAATGCAGACTCGGAGACAGAGAAGAGAAGCTCACCGGTGTATGTGCCACGTGACGAGCAGTTTTCAGACATTAAAGGGCAGACATTCAGCGCGACGACACTACGGTCGGGGTTGCATGCCATCCTGCCGGCACTGTCGCCACTGCTCAACAACTCACGTTGCTTCCCGCACTTCCCAGCCATCGACGCCCTGTACAGCGATGGCATCCCACTCCCCGTCAATGCCAGCACCTCCTTCAACATAATCAACGATGTCATTCCCCGAGTCGTCCAGATGATCGAGGACACCACCGACCACGTCCTCCGCTTCGAGGTTCCCCACATGGTCGAGAGTGAGCACTACCACCCTCGCCGCCGCCTGCTGGAGCCCGTGCACAAGCAATGACTGATCACCACATATGTGACATCGCTTTGCAGGGGACAGGTTCTCATGGTTCAGAGATGAGGAGTTCGCGAGGCAGACGCTCGCAGGGCTCAACCCTATCTGCATCCGCCTCCTCACGGTAACTAATTAGCTAGCATCAATTAACTATGGGTTTGAAAACACCCTCTAAGATGCATGAAATGCAGTAGAAAAAATGTAATAAAAACATGTGATGCAGTAAAAAATCATTCAAAGGTAATCCTCCTACGCTTTTAATCAGTTTGATTAACGAGAGACCATCGTGCAGGAATTCCCCATAGTGAGCAAGCTCGACCCTGAGGTGTATGGCCCTCCGGAGTCGGCGCTAACCAAGGAGCTCCTAGAGATGATGATGAACGGTCTCATGACAGTGGAGGAGGCGCTGGAGAAGAAGCGGTTGTTCATGCTGGACTACCACGACGTGTTCCTGCCGTACGTGCACAAGGTGCGCGAGCTGCCGGACAGGACGCTGTACGGGTCCCGCACCATCTTCTTCCTCGGCAAAGAGGGGACGCTGATGCCACTAGCCATCGAGTTGACGCGGCCGCAGTCGCCGACCAAGCCGCAGTGGAAGCGCGCCTTTACGCACGGGCCCGACGCCACTGAGTCGTGGCTGTGGAAGCTGGCCAAGGCGCACGTGCTCACCCACGACACTGGCTATCACCAGCTCGTCAGCCACTGGCTGCGCACGCACGCCAGCGTCGAGCCATACATCATCGCCACCAACCGGCAGCTCAGCCGGATGCACCCGGTGCACCGTCTCTTGCACCCGCACTTCCGCTACACCATGGAGATCAACGCGCTGGCCAGGGAGGCTCTAATCAACGCCGACGGCATCATAGAGGAGGCCTTCTGGCCAGGTAGGTACTCCATCGAGCTCTGCTCTGTCGCCTATGACGCAACCTGGCAGTTCAACACGGAGGCTCTGCCGGAGGACCTCATCAGCCGGGGACTTGCCGTACGCCAGGACGATGGTGAGCTTGAACTCACCATCAAGGACTACCCGTACGGCAACGACGGGCTCCTGATCTGGAACTGTATCAAGCAGTGGGCATCCGACTACATAACTTTCTACTACAAGTCTGATGAGGATGTCACCGGCGATCAGGAGCTTCAGGCTTGGTGGGAGGAGGTGCGCACCAAGGGGCACGCGGACAAGAAGGATGAGCCGTGGTGGCCGGTGTGCGACTCGAAGGACAACCTCACCCAGATTCTGAGCATCATCATGTGGGTCACGTCTGGCCACCATGCCGCCGTCAACTTTGGGCAGTACCATTTCGGCGGGTACTTCCCAAACCGCCCTACTGTGGTGCGGAAGAACATCCCGGTGGAGGAGAACCGGGACGACGAGATGAAGAAATTCATGGCCAGGCCGGAGGAGGTTCTGCTGCAAAGCCTCCCCTCACAAATGCAGGCCATCAAGGTGATGGCAACTCTGGACATTCTCTCCTCACACTCGCCAGATGAGGAGTACATGGGAGAGTACGCCGAGCCAGCGTGGTTGGCCGAGCCCATTGTGAAGGCGGCATTCGAGAAGTTCAGCGGCAGGCTCAAAGAGGTGGAGGGTGCCATCGACGAGCGCAACAACAACCCAGAGAACAAGAACAGGTGCGGCGCTGGCATCGTGCCATACGAGCTGCTCAAACCATTCTCAGAGCCAGGGGTCACTGGGAGGGGCATACCTAACAGCATCTCCATCTGATCTCGGCTCCAGGATTAAGGGATAGGATTGTATTTCTGTGTGTAGGATTGGGAATAAGATGTACACAATGTAGGCACCCATATTGCTCCCGACGTGACACGGGCCGGGTGAGGGTATCTACTACTAGTGTGTTTCCGCTACTAGAATGCCATGAATTAATACGTAATTAAGGCTATTTGAACTGTCAGCTAATGGAATTGGTTGCAAAGAACAAAAGACTAGATGGTTAGTTTTATCGGCTGTAACATTACTGCTCACTTAAGAAAGAGTGGGCATCGCCGTGTATTTATGTACAGACAATATCATATCGTATCACTTGGAGCATATATTCATCTAAAAAAATCACAAGACATGTGAACCGAGCAGCATTGTAAGGTCAGGACCAGGCCAGAGCAGTTCTGTGTTGGGAGGCAGTGCCAATTGGCTAACGGGCAGCTTGTCCACACAATTTCAAGACAGGAAAACGAGCATATAGACAGGACTACAGAAGTGGGGAATGGGCATACGTGGATCCGACAGTTGGAATCAGTATACTTACAAAAAGGGCGCTCCAAGCAACATCACATGCTTGCACCAACTTTCTAACAGCACACAAGATACTACTAGCCATGCTTGCACCAACTTTCTACCAGAATGAACAAGAGAGCGAGTTTATTTTGGTTACTTACTCCACATGGTCAAGCACCGCAGGGTTGTCTTCTGTGGTCAGTGCGTCTCAGCTCAGCAGCTTTGGGTGTCACCAATTTGCATTGCGGAAAATTTGAGAAGAGCCGCAACGCTTCAGATACTCCAAGTTACGTTGAGAACACAAAGTAGCATGATATGTGATGCCATTCGAGGAGAAGAGCAGATCTTCGTCAGCGGGCGATGAAGCTCTCAGTTGCAGCCTGACTGACTGATCAGACAATCAAATTAAGACTAAAGACATGAAGAGTATAACAAGAACGAAGCAGCACTTTCAAGTGAGATACCAGTGGACGATGGCTCAAAATATGGCCGGGTTGTTATAAAAGAGGGGTCCTGAGCATCAGCCTCCAATTGATGTGCTGCATTGGTCTTTTGAAGGCCTGTTGACTGGACAAGCTTTACTAATTTGTCTGTTATAACTCTAATTGGTGGGCGTAAATCTGGTGATTCCTGAATTGAAGAAATAACATAAATAATATTCAAAACATGGATGTGTGATCACCTAATATATTATTATGTAACAAAAAAAAATCGAACCATGCAGGAGAACTGCATGTGAAATATATAGAAGAAAGAAAGGCCAAAAGAAAGGCCAGAGTACATGACCAAAAATTACAAAGGGCACGGACACGAGTACCCTGAATAACCAAACAGAGAAAAGGAAGAAAAAAGACTGAACTAAAAACAGACTGAAATAGATGTAGCCTGCAGCCCATGACTCCGACCCAAACGACCATGAGGAACAGATGTGAGTGAATTTAAGTCACTTCAGTCGCCCATAACCTAGCAGCAGTATTGATGATAAGATATTTGCAAAGGTCTTAAACTCATAACTAAACATGTACAAACCCATGTCTCTCAATGAATTCAGTCTATTCGTCTCCATATTTTGCTGTCAATCTACGTATTATGTAACAATTGAGCTGTCAGTTCTCCGCTGAATGTAAATATCTTTTTTTCTTTTTGTGCCGTTTGGTTCAAGTTCGGAAACTTTGTAAACTTTTAAGGCTGTGTGCAACGATTCGATGCAGAAACCAAGAGCCAATACACTATTCCTTTAATTAAAAGAAAACGTACTGCTCGCAGAAATTTTTCCTGAAAATCCAGTTGGAGAATGCAGTGAACATTAGGATATTGCTGTGGCTCTGAACATTTTGAGCATTTCACATAGCAGCATGGGCAGTGTTTCAGTTGTTACCCAATAGCTATCAGCAAGGTTAAGAAACTACAACCTCCGTTCGGAAATAAGTGACTCAACTTTGTCTAGATACGGATGTGTCCGTATCAAGACAAAGCTGAGTCACTTATTTCTGAACACAGGGAGTAGAAAACAATGTGTACCAGAAAAGAGAATAGAGAACTACCTTGATGCAAAGCAAGATGATGTTGCCCAATGCAGAAATAGCTATAGGTGGCATGTGGCCACATATTCTTGGATCAGTTATTCCCTCCAGAGAATCAAGGTTATGGAGATGAGGAGAGGCCCAATCAACTAGAAACTGCTCATTCTGCCTTCTTGAACTGAAGAAAACAGATTCCTTTAGTAAACCAGACTGCTAGTATGGCACAAGTGTGTGTGATCACATACCTGTCAAAAGCTTTTTGTCCAGTCAAAAGCACAAGCAATATCACACCAAAACTGTAAATATCAGCTTTTATGATTTCTGTTCCCGAACCATTAGCCTCAGGGGCAGCATAGCCTTTAGCACCACTGAGAGCTTCTGAATCCTGCTTTCCAAGTGGGGTATTGTCAATAGACAATGAATCTAGTTTATTTTATAAAGTGCAGTATATCATTCAAATTGGATAGCATCAGATTTTTCCACCTTATTGTTTATATTTGGAGGGAGCATGGGTAGTTTAACGATTTTCAATTTTTTGGAGGGGTGCTCTCTGATTTAAGCAAACACTGTCGCAAAACATCAGAATTACCACATTGTACATATGTGAGTGCCCGATAATCTAGCTACACACAGAATGAGAAAAAATCTAATCTGGAAAAGAGCAGTTCTAATTATTCATTTCTAATGCATCTATCCCTGTCTCAAATTCGAATCCCAGATAGTTCAAGTGTCCTTGAATTGATAAAGTAAATGTTAACTGCATCACCATTCTTTCTTACAAAATAATCATAGAGTAGCAATACTATCCTTGGAACACTCACCATTCTTGTGGCGCTGACAAAATGGCTGAACTTTCCTAACCCACAGTGACTTAGGTAGGGCATGAGCTGAGCATCAAGCAAAATATTTGTAGCTTTAATATTTCCATGGGTAACTGGAGGAGAGCACATAAAATGCAAGTATCTGCAGGGATAAAAACATAGTTATAAAATATCTGGGAAATCCAATTCCAGTATAGAAGTCTAAAGAAGTTGGCAGCACTCAACTAAACAATAAGAACGAAGCTATTAAGGTTACAAGATGGGTGTAATCCATTATTCTGCAGAACTTCGTATAAAACTGATTAGAGGATTGGTGTGAATCCAGTCCAGACAAACTCCACTTACTCCAAAGCATAGGCAACTCCAAGAGCAATCTTCATCCGAGCTTTCCATGACAAAGCCCTCGATCTTGTGGCTGATGAAAACAGAAGATCATCAAGGGAGCCATTTTCTGCATACTCATATAGAAGAGCACAATGTCCAAACTCCACACAATATCCCACGAGCGAAGATATATTGGGGTGCTTTAATCTGGACATATTCCATAGAATGTCCATGAGCTCATCTTGTTCTGATAATGACAAATCTATCATGTTGATCTTCTTTATAGCCAGGAGCTGTGCATACAACAAGAAACGCATGAAATATAAATTGGAGATAAAAATAATGGCTCGTATAAATTTGATACCTTCTCTATTATTTTAGAGAAGATGCCTTAGCTATTTAGGAAAATGTCAATTTAATTTTAACACTGAAAATATTCACATTTTTTGAAAGTGGCATGTGAGAACAAGAATGTCCTTCCCTGCACATTGAACTGTAAATCTTATTAAGACATCGAGAATAAGTATTGCTACGGCCCTCAATACGGCAAGACGTTATGCCATACCGACAAGGAAAGTATTCAATCTAGTATAGTCAATAAACCAGATAAAGAACAAGTCAACTGTCAGGGTTCTAAAATAGAAGTATAGAAATTAGATTTGAGAACCTATTCCAGAATAACACATTAGCAATATAGAAAGGTATAATGACCCACTTGTTATGATAACAGTATCATACCTGACCATCAGGAAAATCACCTCTGTAAACTCGGCCAGTAATACCTTCACCGATAAGACATTCTTCATTGAAGTTCCTGGTAGCCACCAAAATGTCGACTGCCAGAAATTGCTTTGCAGGTACAAGGGTTTTGGATGTCTTGGCCAGACTTTTCCTTTTGGAAACTCTTCCAGGGTTAATGCTATTATTATTACTAGAGGAAGTATCACGACCCATCATAAGAGAACTCCAAGAGTACAGGACCTCATTTGCTTTAGGGACTGCAAAATGGCGTAGTATAAATTTCAATGATGTGAATTAATACAAGTATCTCCCAATAAAACATTATAATGCAACATGCAAGGATTAAAGCAAAAGTAAGCAGATGAATTTGATGTATCCCTTCGTCAATGAGCGTTGATATTAAAGGGTTTAGTGTTTCTGATGACTCTCAAGTTCACAGTTACCAGTCCTAGATTCACAGTGAGTAATAACAAGAGCCAAAATAGATATAAAAAATATGTATGTCCAATTGACCATCAACTAGCATAAATTGGTATGAAGTTGTAGTAAATTGCCCATTGCTACCTCCTTCCAAAGTGGCTGGTAAAGACTTGGTATTGTCGGCAGTGCTCTTCGGGTCACATGTACAACCTTTCCAGCTTTTCAGAATCAACCCAACAATGAAGAGTATAAAAATTGTACAAGTGATGGTAGCTATTGCAGCTGCTGTCACTCGAGAGTGTGACTTCGCATGGTGGCTAGAACTGTGCAGAGAAGTGTAGCCAACAGAAGGCTGTGGAGGTTTTGCTCTGTGCTTTAAATTCTGCTTGACTGCTGGTGAAGGTGGAGATGGAGGTGGAGGTGGAGGTGGAGATGGAGATGGAGGTCGAGGCTGATGCGGGGATGGAGGTGAATGTGTTGTCCTAGTAAATGAGGACGGTGATCGTTTGAAACCTGGTTGAAAATGGTTTCCGTCAATCCTGGAATATTAACCAGAAGGTTAATCACATAATGTACTAGATATGAAGTCAACACGTGTAGATATGCACACAAGATCCTCTGGAGGAACAGAAAGGGGCAATGTAGAACATAATTCAGTACCTCAGCTCAGGAATGAACTCAAAAGTTCCAGGCACATAACCACTGAAGTGATTATTCTCAATGTTGCTGCAAGCAATAGATGAACATTAGCATTGACAGATAATATGGAAAATCAAATATGCCTGCAGTCCAGTAAAATTTTCTTACAGTGCTACCAGTGGAAGGTCTGCTAACAAAATCACAGATCCCGTGAAGTCGTTATGCTGTAAATAACTGTAAAAGCAGGCAAAGAAACTTATAATTAACAACTTCCTGCAGCTATGTGCACTGTGCATGACATAGAAGGCACATAGTTATTACAGATAGTGAAGGTTGTTCAACGAACTAAATGATCTTGGTAAGTCGCCGCCGAACGAGTTGGATGATAAGTCCCTGAAAGCAGCAAGGGGACAAATATGAGGTGAAGTTACAGACAGATCAGAATATTAAAAGATCTGCGACTAACAGAAACTGGTTAGAACAATACTGGACCAGAGCAGGATAAAAATCAAAAGAAATACTTTTGTATCAAAATGTGTGCATGTTTGTGGGAGGTGGGGGTTGTATTGCAATTAAAAAAATGTGTTGTTTGTTAACATAGAAATGAGCTGAAAGATTGTTTTAGAACAAATCAGTGAACAAAATAACTGCAAGAAGTTCACACCAACTTGAAGTGCACAAAACCATTACATGTGACAATCCCATACTACATCTGATGATTCATCGAGTAATACTCCCTCCATACTATGAAGGTTGTCTAAGATTTGCCAAAATTTGGATGTATCTAGTCTAGATACATCCAAATTTTGGCAAATCTTAGACAACCTTCATGGGACAGGGGGGGGGGGAGTATAATAAATGCAGATGTTTCAGGGCAAAGATATGTGCACATCGTGCTGCAAACAGCGTGTTGCAGGTCAGAGTGCGATAAAATAACTCATTTCTTTCACAAGAGAGATATATGTTTGAAAAGTAATCAAGATATGGGAACCTTACATTGTTACTAAGCTTTTCATGTTAACGAATACATCACCAATTATTCCAGAGAGATTATTATAGCTGAGATTCCTGCAATCGAGATTACAGATCAATCATTGATTCAGCAACCAGATTTTGAGTAGAGGCTAGGGAATGCTCCAGTTGCGAAAAAATCAACTCACATATATTTAAGGGAGTGCAAATATGGCAATGATGGTGGTACAGTTCCCTCAAACTTGTTGGCTGCCAAATTTCTGCAAGAGACCAGACCGTACCAGTCGTATCACTCATATTTCATACTTAAATACACTTAGCCAAACTTAAAGAGTATAAGTAGAAGAGGCAAGAAGAATGTACAAGTATTCCACATTTGGGGGCAAAGTGGGCGGGATTTCACCAGCGATGTTGTTGAAGCTCACATCACTATCATCGTGATGCATCAAAGCACCATAAACAGAAACTTGTGTCAAAAATTGCAGAATGACAGCCAGTAAGCAGATACCACAAATTTTGTAACAATAAGCTTACAGCTCTTTCAAAGAGTGGAGTTTGAGCAGTTCTGGGCCAAGCCACCCTCCGACCCCGAGCCCACTAATGTTTCTGCAAGGAAGTAACAAAACAGGAAAAATATAATAAATGCTTCTATAAGTTTGCAGGCAAAACTGACCGGCAAGTTAAGAATTAAATGAGAAAATTACATAGCCACGACACATGAGTCCTTGCAAAAGACCCCCCGCCACGATCCAAGTTCCCCGTCTCCTCCACAGGGGTCACCACCCATGAATGTCCACCCAGAAAGCTGCCATGGCGATTCCAGTGTGCGATATAATTCCCACATCCCGATCGCTGTACAGTAACCAAAGAACAGTAACAAAACAAACAGTGAACCTGTTAGAACCTACAGCTTACAAATTTGTGAGCAGGAAGAGACATACACAGACAACAGGATGGCATCAGACAGAGCCATTGCACAAAGGGAAGTACTTCAGAAACACAAAAATCATGCACACTCGTATATATTATATGGCACTACATAGGCACAGCAATCGTTGTGGCAAGGGTCAGAAGTAAGGCATGCTATTTCCAGGTGCTAGCACACACATGTGACCATCAAGCAACCATATCCAGTGACCACAGATCTAAATGTAAGTGCGAGCGCGTACAGACACAAGCAGAAGCGCGCGCAAGGCAGAGTTGCACGCGCGCACACCAATCCATGAGCGCAGGCAAGCTCCCTCACTGCGATACAAACAAGCCCAGCGTGTGCGTAGTACTGAACAGAGAGAAATCGACCAGAACCACGCGCGCGCTCACAAAATCCACGAAGAGGAGGTCCGCGCGTAATATGCACGCGCAGAGTAGAGGAACCACGGAGTGAGAGCTCGATCACCACATGCCGTGGGTGAGCAAACGTACCATCGGAGGGGTCGGTGAAACACGCGGCGGAGGAGAGCGCGGCCCAGAGCACCACCGCGGCGAGAAGATGACGCGCCGCGGCCATCCCGACCCCCACGCGCGCCCCAAATCCGCGCCGGTTCCGGCGAAGCCCCTCCCGAATCGAGCAAACCGAGCACGAACCAGAGGATCCTACCGCGCCGCGGAGCAAAGGATGTTCTAGAAGCTTCAGGAGATCCGGGAGCGGGGACGCCGCTGGAGCGAATTCCTTCCCCCAAATCCGCGCCGATTCCCGCGGGGTCGCGGCCGGATCGAGCAATGCGGGCGCGAATCGGAGACGCCGGAGATCGGGGCGAGTCGAATCGCCGGAGGTGGACTGCGAAACTGCGGGGATTAGGGTGCTTGGGTAGCGAGGGTTTAGGGTTTTGGAATGGTCCGGAAGGTTCTGTGTTTGGGAGGGAAGAGGAAAATAGAGGAGCCGGGCCCGGGGAGCGAGGAAGAAGAGAGAGGCTGTCACGCGAGCGGCCAGATTGGGATGGCTTTGAGGCGGTGGAGGGGATTGGGCGGGAAGGGATTTGGGGAGGAGCAAGAGCATCACCAGCCAGCAACCGAATAAAGTGAGTTTAGTCTCCCGAAAAATAAATTGCTAGCAGATTTAGCGATGGCGCAGAACAGAAACCGAAAACGTGAATCGAACTCGCTGAAATCACCGGGACGCTTAATATCGCCGGTGGAGGGTTTTTGGTCGCCGACTCTTCCTAGGCGACGACCGCCGCCACCTCGATGGTCACCGCCTCGGAGGTGCTCCCGCGGGCTAGAGGCGGCCCGGCGGTGGCGTCGTCATCGTCGTCGCGCGGGGGCAGCGCCGGCAACGGGGGGCACCTCCGCTTCTCCTTCCGCAGCCTCCTCCGCGCGCGCTTGCACGTACGTCATCATCTCCGGCCACTTCCAGCCGGCCCGCTTCCACGCGCCGTCGGAGCGCCTCTGCCTGGCGCGCTCCGGCGACGCCCGTACACCCGGCGGACTCCGAGTTGACCTTCCGCCGCCGGATCGGCCACCTCCCCTACCCACACGCCTTGCACGCGCCATTCCGGACGGAGGGGTGCTGGCCGAAGTGGCGGAGCAGCGTCGGAGAGGCCGGAATCTCTCGTCGGAGCGGAGGCAGGCGGCGGCGGCAGGAGAGGAGCGGTGGAGTGGGGTAGGGTTTACGAACCGAACTCCCTCTGCGAACCCTTTTAATAGGGGCCGTGCGGGGAGTTTCTCGGGCCCCTGAACTCCATATTCGGTCGGCCCATGTATTCGGTCTCTGTTATGCGCGTGTTTCAGCCCGAACCCGTAAATCCGCCGGAAAAGTTCAGTTCCGGCGGGATTTACGGGCTCTGTTAGAGATACTCTAAGAGCATCTTCAGTCGCGTCCCCAAGCGGCGTCGGATTGAGCGTTTGGTGGACGTGTTTTGTTCGTGCCGCGTTTGGGGGACGTCGCTTCCCAGCCGCGTCCCCCAAACGCCCTCCCCAAAACATAAAAATTAATTTTAATAGATAGAAGAAAACTCTTTACTAATATTCAAATCGGTGCAACATAAACAAATTACATGTAAAAGCTTCGAAAAAACATAATTAAATTACATATAAATTTTTGTAAACTATTTCTTCTTCTTCTTTGATGGCCCCGCCTCGTCGTCCTCATCACGGTGGCGCTTCCTGCTCGTCACCTCTTCCGAAGAGGCGGTGTCGGTCGACGCGTCGGAGGAACTTGTGTCCTCCTCGTCGACGGTGCTCGCCGGCTGCACCTTGGCCTTCGCTTTCGCGTCCGCCTCCGCCTTCACACGGGCCACCGCCGCCGTCGCCTCCTCAGACCCTTCCTCCTCTGCCTCCTCCTCCACGGCCTGCCATTCCTCTGCGTTGTCCAGTGGCGGCGGGGAATCATCGCCGCTGCGTGGCGTCCGTACTTTGTCCCACCAATGGCGCCATCCTCGGGAGGCTTGCCCTCGCCGGAGGTGTCGATGGAAGCCCAAAGATGTAGCTCATCGCGAGGAGAAGTTTGGATGAATGGCGGTCGGTTGAAGATCCGAAAGCGCCTACGTACGGGTCTTATTGAGCGCGGATGAACGGCGGCGCAGAAGTCGAAGAGAGCGGCGGTTGCTCTTCCGAGGAGTTCGCGCTCCATTCCGGCGGTTGTCGCGTCGGTCGACGCGGTTGCCAATGCGACGGTTCCCCTTCCCGCAACTCGCACCGTCACTACGTAGGCGGTAGTTGAGCGTCCGAGCCGCTGACGCGTCGGGCCCGTGCCTCCTCGCCTCTCATTTCGTTGTGTCCGGCATGCCCGGAGCGTCCCCTGTGTAGCGGGGACGGGCTCGGGGCGCCGGACACCGTATTGGACCGCACCGGGCAAAAAGGGCCTTTGGGGCGCGCGGTTGGGAACATTTTTTTGTCCTTGTTCACCTTGAATCTGCTCTATCTTCATTTTATCGGGTGCGCGTCAGCGCTCCCGATGGGAGTAGTCCCCGAGTCTAGGTGCGGATGCTCACAGTTCGCGCGTAGACTCAAGTTGTACTACTCGAATATTTTCCTCTGCCGAGATCTTTCTTGCAAGTCTTTGTAGACCATCCGATACATTTTCTTCATGCGAGGGATAATGAATAACGTGCCCAACTTTTGTTGGTTAACTGCCGATGGCAAAACAACGTTACCCTACACAGAATCAAGTCCCCGGGCAAGTTTTGTCGGGTGCGTGTTCAGCACTCCCGATGGGAGTAGCCCCCGAGTCTGGGCACGGGCGTTCACGTCCAGGTGCAGACTCGAATCACGTCTTTCCTTCGAATCTTCATTTTATCGGGTGCGCGTCAGCGCTCCCGATGGGAGTAGCCCCCGAGCCTAGGTGCGAATGCTCGCAATCCGTACGTAGGCACAAGTTGATCACCCGATACTTTCTTATCTCTTCACATGCAGTCATTCCTCATGACATCACTGATGTCGTTTTTCTGTCCCCTTGATTTTGACTGATAAGACGCAACCTGCCAGCCCTATTTTCGAGCAATTCCTGCTCCACTTCGCATGGTTAGCGAGGCACCTCCTCGATTTCCGCAACCATTAACTGGAGAAAATGCCCATTTAACAATGCGAAGCCTTCCTTAAGTTCCCCAAGAGATAGAAATCCCTAGCATTCTCCTTCATTTAATCCTTCGCTGTTCTTCTTCTTCTCCTGCTTACAACCGCTCGCGCCGCCACTATTGTCTCCCGATTTCTCCTAGATCTGACAATGGTGAAGAAGAAGAACCCTAGCGCCGCCGCAAGTTCCACGAGCGGTGGTGCCGCCGCCAAATCTTCCTCGATCCTTTCAAAGGAAGGCGTGCCTGGCGCTCCTCCCCCAGCTCCGGCGCCGATGGCGCCACCAAGTTCAGCAGCCAGGCCTGGAGATTGGACAGCCTCTGCCGTCACCAAGCGTGACGAAAAAAGATCCCGAAGCCTGGGATTGATCTCCTCCGATGAGGGGAATGTGATCTTTTCAGGTGCGATTTCTCGACCTAACCCCCCTGCCGGTTTTACCGTGATGTTCTTATCGTTCTTATACCGAGGTCTTTCGCTTCCCGTCCACGAATTCCTCCTCCATCTTTTGCAAACTTACGAAATCCAGTTATGGCAACTTACTCCCAACTCAATCCTCCACGTTGCCGTGTTTATCACCCTCTCGCGAAGCATATCTGGGCGTTGAGCCTCATTTTGGGTTGTGGAAAAAGATCTTCTATGTGAAAAGATACAGCAGTAGTAACGGATCTTTTGTCACCGGAGGAGTGGGATTTGTAGCTCGTTCGGATGTTAACTACTTCAATTTCCCAATGAGAGAGTCTGTGCATGGGTGGAGATTGAAGTGGTTCTATATCAAGGATTCCTTATCACCCGAATGTCAGCTCCCCTGCTTTGTCGATGCCCTTGAAGCCAAGCCTAAGAATTCCTGGAAGAATATTCTTTCTCCCGACGAGAAAGTAGCTGCCGGCAAACTATTTGCTAGATTTCTTCGAATTAAAGAAGCTGATGGCCAAACCATGGTTGGTACTGAGGTAGCGGCAGTGTTCTTGAAACTTCGAGTCCAACCAGTTATGGCTAGAATCCGTCCAATGTGGTTGTATTCAAGTCCAAAGGATGAGACCAGAATTAACGCTGCCGACCTATCGGCAAAAGAATTGCTTGATGAAGTCCGTCGCCTTACTTCCTACAGTCAAGAAGACTCAATCCCACTGTTGTCCCCGTATACTCCTTTCGATGCCGATCATCCACCACCCGAGGTAATTTCCCTTCTCAGATTCTTCTTATGCTGCTACTCACTTAATCAACATGATTACTGTTATTCTCATTCAGCTTTTCTTCTACAGACTCTCGTAGCTTCCGAGGATTTTCACAACTTGCCAAATAATACTTCCGAAGGAAGAGGTTCTTCAGAACCTGTTGACTCTCGTACTGTCGAGCATAAAAACCCAACAAGCGATGACTTGATAGATTCTGAGACTGCTCACACCAATCTCCCCCATCAGCCGATGACACTTGCGACACACAGGGATCGGTGCGTGATGATGACGCCGATCACGATGCCTTTGTTAATGCAGTTGCGTGAGGAGATCAGGGCTTCACCTACAAAGAGGTCAATCGGCGGCTTTGCCGATGAAGATGATCTCTTTGATATGTAAGTGTTTTTCTTCTTCTTACTATTTTCAGCTCCTTGGTCTTTTCATATTTTTCTTATAACTTGGTCGATCAAACCTTTCTTGTAGTGACGATGATCTCATTGAGCCTCCACCTAAGAGGGTCAGATCTGATGCTGTCTCACCGACCGCCGCAGCTTCCGAAGCTTCGGCTCCTAAGGCGGCTCCCGCGGCGCAAGCATCGACTGCCTCCTCCCTTTCTAGAGGGAAAGATGCTCCTGCTGCCGCCACAGCTCCTCCTTCTGTAAGTCTTTGTCGAATTTAACAAGAATCTTCTGGGATGTGTCTTTGCCTAATGATTTTTGTAAAACATTCCCTTTCTTCAAGGATCTACGAGGCGTGATATCCTCTTTAGAGGCCTTCGCCTCTCAATTCACCTCTCCGGGAGGCGGACAAAATTCGGGCTGCAGGAGGAGGCTAAGTCTTCCTCTTCAAAGTTGGATGGCGCCATCAAAAAGGCCGCCATGGCTCGCCAGGAGGTCGACTCCCCGAAAGAAGAACTCGAACAAGCTGAAGGAGAGTCCGAAGGAGGAGGAAGCTCGGGCGGCGTAAAAGGATGAACTCCTCCGTCGACCTGCCCCGGCCCTGCTTGGTAAGTCCCTTCATCTCTTGTAGATTACCACTTTTTACGAATCTGTTTCTTTGTCAACGATTCCCTTTAATTTCCTTGCAGAAGCCGCCAGCATCCCTGCTACTGCTTTGGACAAAGTTCCAAGCAACTCCCCGGCGAATGGTGTGTCAATGGTTCTCGCCACACACCAGCTTACCCGGGAGTTGCTTGACAAGGGAAAGGGTGCTCTGGCGTGAATGCATTCAATGATATTTCCCAAGGCCAAGCAGGAGAAGACTCTGGGGCAGCTGATTGATGCCTTCGCAGTCGACACTAAGGAGGTCATCGAGGTATTCAAGCGCACCTCACGTACCTATGGCGCCCTCCTTGCCTTCCAACTTATGATGGGTTACGGCTTTAAAGCTGACATTGAAGAAATGACTAAGGAACTGCCGAAAGATAAAGATGGGCGACTTGTTAACTTAAGCGCTTTTACGACATCCGCCCGTACTTGTGCTCGCCAGCTCCTTGATTTAGTTTCGTCGGGAAAGGCATCGGTTGGCCCCAGCCTGTCGACTCAGACTCAGGCTCCTTGATTGTTGTAACAATTTTATCCTTGGACTAGTATGAAACATTATTCTGTTGCGAGAACCCAAGTTTGTAATGAACACTATGCTGGCAATGTTGTCAGCGTACTTTTGTCATAATATCTTCATTTGTACTTCTTCTGATAGGAATTTCTTGTACTTATCCCGATGGGAGTTACATTAGATGCTTGATTTGCCCATAACCATCATCCCTTTGACGCTGTTGCCTGCAGGTTTTCCCGGTGCCCTCGTTTGCTGATGAGTCTTCCGGCGTTCTTCCCGAAGGTGATCGGGTCCAACGAATGAAGGACCAAATCACGCAGATGGAAAAGGACCTGCGTAGCACTTAGGCCTTGGCTGCAATTGTCAACAAGAAGAGCGAGATTGCAACCGTCGTAGAGCGGTATGCTCTTACTGAGCTTCATAAGGCTACCGAAAGCTTGAACTGTGAGTCCTTTGATCTCTGCACCCTTTGATTGATAGAGTCTTATCTGATCCTTTGCCTACTTCTGTGTCAGTCATAGCTCTGAACCGTGCAGAGGAAAACAAACGAATCCACGAGCGTGTGAATACATTAACTCAGCTGTCCTCAGCCGAAGAGATCTTCTGGCGGGAGCACTCGAAGGCTTCGGCTGTCGCGCAATTTCAGGATCGGGTTCAGCAGGTCCACAACTTCTTTGACAAGTGTTACAAAGCTATGAGGGTTGTTTGGAAGACGATGTTCCCTTTGAACGCAGTTCCCCGACGCTCCTTACTTTGATGTCTGAATTTGGTAATGCCAAGAAAATTCGAGACTTGGTACGTTCGCAGGTTTTTGCAGGGGCCAGGTTTACACTTGCCCTTGTGCTTGCCCGCTATCCTTCGGCAGGTTTGATGTCGATTGCCAACGCGACTGGAGATTTGGAGGCACTGTATCTGAAGGTATTGCTGCCTGCTAACATAATTGTCGATAGACTCGAGGAGAACTCAAGGGTACCTGAAGAAGGAGAAACTTCGCAAGGGTGATTTCAAGGTTTAAATGTCCGTTTTGTAAATAGACAATTTGGCTATTTTATCCAAGTGTTCGGATTTATGACGCCTTTTTATTCGGTAGGTACATGCGTATGTACTTTTACCATGTTATTGCCGTTGGCAAGTTTTGTCTTGAGCGAATCTTAGTTGCTCGTTTAGATGTATGTATATTGGTTGGTTAGCAAATCATTTGAGTGATCAGTCTCGTGTTGCAGGTCTTGCTAGACCTGTTGTATGCGCAACTTTGCTTTCAACCGTTTTAAATTTCGACAGACACTCCCGAATATTTCGGGTGTAGTGATTCTGCCGATGAGCCCGTTGTTCCTTTGATATTTCCATAAGTAAAATATCGAACGTGGGTTGTTGTTTATACGTATTTCCAAATTTTTGCTATTTACGGCACTCGTAGAGGCATCTATAGCGGAGGAAAAGGTGAACGTCCTTTAGCACTCGTAGAGGCTTTTTTGGAGCGCGATCTTCTGCCTTGTACTATGTTTACATAGTGATGGGGCTTAGAAGTTTGTCGTTACTGCAATGCTTAATCAAGGAAATAAAGCTTAAGTTCTTATTAATAAGGTAAGCACGATGCTAGAGGGCGAAAAAGGGGAAGCCCTGTTTAAAGTAAGGAGAAAAGAGAGTAAAGGCTAGTAGACTGCCTAGGTACGGAAGGGGTTCTTCTCCTCTTCTGGCTTCTTCACTGCGTCAGTGATTGCTGCAGCGTTGCTGATTTCGTCAGGGGTTTGGGCGGTGATCGCCATCGTCTTGCTATCTCCTAAGCCTTCTGTGCCATCAGCTGCCGATCCCTTTGCTGCCGAGGCTCCTGCTGCCGAAGCTTCTGCTGCCGAAGCTTTAAGGCTGAAAGCAGCTAAATTCTTCTTGGCGTCCCTGCCATCTTTTTCTTCCTTAATTTCTCGTATAGACAGCTTGGGCGGAGGGTCGACGATTTCTTGCTGTGACCCGAACTTTGCAGCAATCCTCTGAAAGTCGCGATCACAATTGTCCGAGCGTGAGAAACTTCCATAGACTCGTGATGTTTGTCCCGTTGTTCCCAGGCATTTTCAGCTTGAGGTATGCATAATGCGGCACAGCCATGAACTTGGCATACGCCGGTCTCCCGGGTATAGCGTGATACCGTGACTCCCAGCTCACCACTTCAAACTCGATCTTCTCCTTCCTGAAATTGTCGGCCCCGCTCGAAGATGACATTCAGGTAGACTCGCCAAGAGAGTGGCCCGGTGCGGTTGGAAGGATCCCGTGGAAGCAGGTGTCTGTTTCTTCCAACATGTTCATGGTGATCCCCATACTTCTAATTGTGTCGACAAAAATCAGGTTTAGCCCGCTTCCACCATCCATGAAAACTTTGCTCATCTTGAACCCCCCAATTTGTGCTTCGACTACCAAGGCGGCGTGCCCTGGCTTTTGGTATGGTCATCGGGTGATCTGCTCGACTGAACGTAATGTTCTGAGAGGACCATTTGACGTACTCAGGGATGTTTGCCATGATGCTTTCTGCAGAGTTGATCTCTCGGGTGAGTTTCTTCATCTCTCTTTTCGAGACACCTGTCCTATGGATCATGCTCATCTGCCCTCGTGGTGGTGGAAATGCCTCGTTGGGTTGATGAGGTTGAGCTTGCTCGGACTCGATGTTGTGGTGGGGGTGGCGGTGGTGGTGGTAGCTGTTGTTGGCCTGCTCGCCGGATGAGTTTATGCATATCGATGAACTCGCCGACAGGTCCCCGAGCAGGTGGCTAGACTTTATTTTACCATCCTTGGAATCGGTATATGAATGCAGGTAGCATGGGGCGTTGATCTGCTCGGCGTAGGGCAGTTCGGGTGCTCTCTGTTGTCGTGGTTTATAGTTGCCACGGTTCCCAGAGCTGCCCCGATTACCGTCCTGTCGATCGTCTCGCCTATCATCATACCGATCGCCCTGCCGATCGGAGTAGCCTGCGGCCACCAAGTTGTTGTCATCGTAATTGCGGTTCTTCCTTCTCTTGCTGCGATCCCTACGGCCACCCGAATCGTGTTTCGGCTGGTCATCTTCTTCGTCGTCGCTGCGTTGTCGTGGCCTTCGAACGTTGTCTTCGCCATCGGCCCAGCCTGTTGGCGATTTCCATTAACCTCGGTTATGGTTTTCGGCTTTTTGCGCCCAAGTTCCTCTATGTAGCTTTCTCGCTGGACGCCGTCGCTGAAAGCGTCGATTGCTCTGTCGACAGATATGTCTTCGGCGGCGTTCAGGAGTTTTGTAAATCTCCCGATGTATGAACGCATCGATTCCTTCTGCTTCTGGCGGCAATTCCGCAGCTCTTCGATCCCGACGGGCCTCTTGTATGTTGCTTGGAAGTTGGCGACGAAGGCATCTACTAGGTCATCCCATGATTTACAAGAACCTTTCGGCAGCCCCCTTAGCCAGGCCCGTGCTGAATCCTTCAAGTAAAGCTGTAGACATTGCATTGCTGCTATCTGGTTTCCTTTGTGCAGGATCACAGTCTGCAGGTAGTCGTCTATCCAGGATCTTGGTTCTTGCTGCCCATCGTACTTGGCGGTATCAGTAGGGGTAGGTTTGAATTTTTTTGGGCGGTATCGTTTCGCGAATCTTGTAACTTAGACAGTCGGCTCCCCTGAGCTCGCCGTCGTACTCCTGATCTTCATCCGAAGAATCGCTGTCGTCGTCCTTCCTAGCGGCGCGTCGCCGCCTTGCTTTGTCGATCCTCGCTCTGGGTGATTTCGTCTCGAGCATCTCTCGCATGATGTTTTGACCCACTGCCTTGGATGGTGGTCCTTTCTTTTGGCGGGGCTAGGTTGTTCCCTAATATTGCGAGACTTTCCAGGGCACCTCGATGAGCTTGAGCCATGGATCCTTCGGGGCGTTGGTTGATGAGGTATGCGGCGAGGTTGGCCGTTGCTCCAGACAACGGTTTTCGGCCGTGGCATGCCGGCGGTATCCATAGTCATAAAGGATTTGGTGAGATTCGACGTTATTTCTCCGGCGTCATCTTCTCGAGAGTCCGGATAGTCTTGACCGGTTCTTGCCTGTTCCGTGAGTGTTTCGGGAGGCGCTCCCTTGCGAGCCCCTTCGCCGTTCGCTTGATCGATCCGCCGCGGATAGGCGTCTTTCGAGGGTGGCTTGCTCTTTCAACAGGTGCTCCCGGTTTTTCTCTAGTATGGAACGGTAAGCATTGAGGGTTCCAACTGAAGTTCCTGCGGGGAGCGGCGTGTTGTTGAGTATTGCTGCCCTTGCTGCCGCCCACTCCTCATCCGCGATGGTGTAATCGCTGTCGCAGTTGCTGGCGCTGTTTTCAAAACTTGCCCTCCTACTGGAACGGGGGGTATGGTCCTCGCCTCCTCTGCGCCTTGCGTTTCCCATGTTATTGGCGACATAAACCTGATGGTGTGCCGTTCTTCGGGTGGTTCCCTGGACGATGCTGTCGATACTGTCCTCTCCCGATGAATACTGGGCGTTGCAGATGAACGGCGTGTCGCTTGATCCTAGCCCGTGCCTGGTGTCGCAGTTCATGCAGTAGTACGAAGTTAGTTTCGAGGATGAGGAGTCATCCGAGCCTACCGACATGGAGGACACCGAACGGGGAGCCAAGGGCACGGTTGAACACGTCGATCCCATCAGTCCAGCCGACAGATCGAGTGACGCGCTTGAGCCCGTTGATCCGGAAGTGGGGGATTCCAGCAATCGAAGGATTCCCTCTGCGTTGACGTTGTAGTGGACGCTGCCGAAGGTCATCTTTGTGTTCCCTTGTAGATCTGAGAAGTTCGAGTGGGAGGAATCGCTGTGTGGAGTAAACTCGTAGGAGCCGAATCGAATCGGGCTTCCCAGGATTGGTGACGACGGTGTTGACGAAGCTGCTGATGAAGCTGCCGGCGAAGCCGCCGGCGTCATGATCGGATCTGCCGATGCCCTGCCTTGTGCCGACAGGGTTCCCACAGACGGCGCCAATTGTCGAGGGTGCTCCTCGGCAATGCCCACCGATAGGGGCTTTGGGTTGATGGAATCCTGTGAGCTGACACGAGACATCGGTTCACAGACAAGCGGGGAGAGCGATTTACCCAGGTTCGGGGCCCTCGATGAGGTAAAACCCTTACGTCCTGCCTGTCTCGTTCTTTGATTATGATGAAAACAGGTTACAATGGGGTGCCGAATAGTTCGGCTGTGATCTCGTCGAGATGCTGGTTGCTAGGGTAACCTAGTTCTACGCTTCTGCTGGCTAGTATTGCTAAGATTGATTGTGTGTCCCTCGGCAGCCCCTCTCCTGGCCTTTATATAGGAGGCCAGGTCTCAAGAGATCTCACCGAGTACGACTAGGTTTACAGTAATTTTAGATCCGATCTTTCCTTGTACGATCGCTTCCTTGCCTTGCTCGTCAAGGAACCTTCTGGTGCGCCGCCCTAGTGGCCCATCTCGCCTTCATGTGTCTTCATGGGCCTCCAATTAGTCAATACAGGATAGGGTAATGTGGGTTACCCGAAGGGTAGTGCCCACGTCACCGCGCGCCCCAAATACCTTTGGGGGACGGTTTGGGGGCGCGACTGGAGATGCTCTAACTTAGGTCGCGCTATCATGGTGTCGTTCGCGCTATAATAATCTCCGACATAGAGCGCGCGGATATAAATTAGCTCCTCCAGCATGCGTCCTATCTGCGCCGGCGCTGCAAAAAAATTGGTGTATCCGGTGTTTTGCCCTATCTGAGGCGCTGTATCTGAGGCGTCGGCTGCAGCGCGCGACATTGTTTCGCAAATGCGCGAAGCTCCAACGGCTTGGATATTTCACCCGCGCATGCGCCCTCTCTCTCCCCACCCACGTCACCGCCGCTCGATATCGTCAGCGTCGGTCGATTTCGCCGCCGCCCCCGCTCGACTTCACCGCCGCGTCGTAGATCTGCCTCCCCCGCGCCTCCTCTCGCCAGTCTCGAGCGCTCCACCGTGTTGTACCGAGCCGGCGCCACCGCCACCAACGAGTACAAGGTCCGTGCCACCGACGGCATCGCGCCTCCCTCCTCTTGCTAGTGTCGCGCTCCAACGGAGACCATGTCATCCTCGAGCCTACTTTCAACATGGTGCACCCTAGATGATCGCAAGGTATGTGTCTCCAACGATCGCCAGCATTTTGTGCTCCATTTTTGATTACAACTAGTAGTAAAGTCATTTCATATGTATATTTGTAGAGTTCATCATATGATTCATCGGACGACGAGTACGATATAGAGGAAGAGGTGAATATATCCATACTATTGTCATACTGCGTCATTAAGAAGCCAAAAATAGGTGGATCGGTGTTCGATAGACATAAGTTGTGGAAAAAAGAATTGAAGGGTACGAGAAGTTGATGCGGCCGTATTTCAATGAAAATCCAACACATCCCGAAAGCTATTTTCGGCGGTGTTTTCTGATGAGCATCAATTTGTTCAAGCACATCACAATGGAGGTGACGAAATACGATTGGTTCTTTGAGCAATGGAGAAATGCCGCCGGAGAACTTGTGCATAGCACCTATCATAAGATGACCGCAACCTTGCGTATGTTGGCATACGGTATATGTCAACACCCAGATTTTTAAGCCCGGATGCCTATTATGTCATTCATCGCAATCCCAGGAATATTGTTGTTGCGAGGCATAATAGCTGAATATCACAGTCATCATTTATTACAAACCATATTGTCTTACAACTCGAATCACATGATCCATATTACACAAATAGTTGATCTATCGATCAACGAACAAACACAAGTTCATAGTTCAACATAGCGGAAACGTAAGATACAAGGACTCTCTAGTCCACAGGCCAACGCTTGACGTTGGAAGACTCCTAGTTGTCGTAGGCGTCCCGCTTGGTCATCTCCGGGGTAGTTCTGTTCATCTTCATACTCTGGCCATTTGAATAGCCAGGGACAAAGCCGTGAGTACTTTAAGTACTCGCAAACTAATACTAAAGTAAGTGCTAGACATTCTAGTATGGTTTGCTAAGCTCTAGTTTATTTGCATAAAGCTAGTTTTAGTTCACAAAGTTTGAGAAAAAGCTTATTCAAGTGCTAACTATCTCAAGTGGGAACATTAGTGTCATTCCCACCATTCATGTGGTGATTTCAATTCAATTCACCACCATACACTTCACCATTACTTTTCAACATTCTTTTCCAAAATATGACATCGGAAACTGTATGGCCTTTCCAACCGTCCGTAACCGTGGACGCGGCTATTCGAATAGGTTTACACTCTGCAGAGGTTGCACACTTGTGCCACAACATTTGATTTCATCCGTCGGGATTTCCCCGAATCATCGTAACACAGTACGCGGATCATCAACCCTAACCTTTCACTTATAAATCCTAGTATGAGCACCTCTCCCCATGAGTTTGGCCTCCCAGTGAAGACCAACTGTCAACCTGGGAACTGCACAGGGCTTGGGCCGGACATTCACCTCGTTTCACGTCATTTCTCATCAATTCTTTTGTGGTAGAGTCAGCTTTCGGCATAACCCCGATGACGCTTGTTTAGAGGGAACCCATACTAAGACACATAAACTTCCAGTTAAGCCCTACCCATAATCAGGTATTGTGGGGGTACTTGATAATTGGAAAGGTATCGCATTCAAACCAACACCATTGTTTTATCAAAAATCACCATCTTCTCTTGTTCATATTCACCTTCAAAAATCATTCAATGGAATGCATCATCATTCCAAGGTTTCAAATTCATTTCAAATTCACAATTGTTCCCATCTAGAGTAGTCAGGTTTTAATTCGTTAGCACTAGCTCTAATCCATGAGGGGTGCTATCTTGCTTTGCTTGTTAGAACTACTTCACTACTCTAGTAACAAACTTGTACTTTGACCAAAGTTAACTATAAAAGTAACTTATTGAGAAAACAAGTAAAAGCTTGTAAAGTAAAAACTTGGGATAGGCTTATGTAAGGAAAGGTAAGAGTCATGGTGCCTTGCCCCCAAAGGGGCTTTGCACTTTGCAAGAATATTAGCTTGCCTTGGTAGTTCTCAAACTGTTCCTCCTCCTCCTCTTGGTAGTATCCTTCTTCTTCGGTGTACTCTCCGGTGCTACCGTCTAAATTTGAATACGAGTATAATCACTCACTAATTCAATGGATATTCCACATATCACATATATGCACACAACTATTCTAAGCACACAAGTAAATCAATTTGGGTGCATTGGTGGTGTGGTTTTTAGGACTCTCATTATATATGTAAATGATAGTTTCCATGTGGTTCTTGAGAAATAATTTCCTCTCCTTGAAATCTTCTTAAGATTTAACTTCTCAAACAATCATACATGAATTTGTATTGACCTAAGTCAACCATTCATTATCATCGTTTGAGAAAATGATTTAAATGAGGTAGATCACCTCATACTATTTTAATAACACTACAAATGATTTAAATCTCAAGCAATTCATATAAGAGAGTTTGGACCAGAGGTACAAAAATCCCATGAATGCATGTGAGACAAGTTTAAATGAAGTATAAGACTCCACATAATTTACCTTAATAGTTTTGGACAATATCAACTAGTTAAACTAGTCCAAATATCCATTAATTAAACTATGGCATGATCATGCAAAGTGACCACACCATTTTCTTGCAGAAACAATTAGTGTAAGTCAAATGTGAGCTATTAGAGTTGGAATTAACTAAATATCTATTTTGGTTGATTTTTAAGAATTATTTGAATGGGCAAAAGTCCCTGGCTTGTTCTTTTTGCCACATTATTTCTACAACAGATCTGGTCATGGGGCCAGTGCCATTTTGTAGATAATTTTCCTAGCTTTCCAACAATATAAAGTTCATTGAATTTGGTTTAGCCAAATTAACTCTATTGAATTTGAAAGTGGCAGCAGTATTCAAAACTATTTGAATTAAATAAATCTAGTTTGAACAAAAGGGCCGGCGGGAAAAGCTAGTTGGGCTCAAAGGTTTAAAAACGGCCCAAGGCCAGCCCAGCCACGGTCCAGTGCCGCACGGGCTGCCTGGCAGAGGGGGCCACCCGTCAGTGGGTGTTTAAACCCGAAACGGTATGGGCTAATCTGGCGCGTTGGATTAGAAACGAATCGGACGGCCCAGGGCCATCGTCTTCTCCGGCGAGAGGAGCTCACTGGCGCGGCGGCACTAGGGGGTGGGAGCGCTCACCGTGGCTCCAGCAAGGTATGGCAGTGTGTGTGAGGTAGATGTGGACGACGGCGGAGCTCCAGGTACAGGCGGCGGAGCTCGAGGTGGTCTGGTTCGTCGATTTCTGCAGGGCTTCCGCGGCGGCGATCTTGCAATTGGTCCTTCTCCGGCGTGAATCAGATGAGCGGTGGGGTGGTGGAGTGGTTGTGAGAGGTGGGGAGTGAGCTGGTGTGGTTGGATCGACGAAGGGAGTGCTCTATTTATAGCAACGCGAGGGTGCTGCGGGGCAGTGAAGAAGTCGACACGCGCGCGGCGTCTCCGGCGAGCTGTCGGGCTAGGCGGCGATGCTGTCGGGTTCTCCTCGTCCAGGCGAAGCTACTGGCAGTGACAGCGTGGTCGGGGAGTGTCAGAATCATCCGCAATGCTTCCGTGTCGTGCGGCGGCCGTGGCGGGATTTCATCACCGTCTCCGGCGGCGGCGGGCATGGGTCGTGGTCGAGGGCGTGTCCAACGGCGTCGCGGTGTCACGGTGCGGCTCAAGGTGCTCGCAGGGGGTCCAGGGGCTGCGTGTACTGGCGGGGTGGCGCGTGGCCAGTGCGCGTCCATGGCGCGCATGGTCGCGACGCGAGCGGCGTACTGGCGGTTTTTGGGCGCGCGTCCTCCGGCGTAGCTAGGGCCTCTACCTGGCTTCTGTTGGTGCTAGACGACGTAGAGGAGCGAGGTGGCGAGCTAGGGCAGGGTGGCCAGGGTTGGAGAGCAAGGGAGAGAGGGGAGGCTCGACAAGGTGTGTGCCATGGCCGGCATGGTGTGTGCATGCATGCTATGCATGCACCACTAGGGTTTCTATGCTGCATTGAGAGTGAGAGGGGACCAGGGGACCAAATGGTGTAGGTTAGAGTAGATTTGTTGGGTTAGATCACTATTTGCTATAGTGTGTAAATAGTGCCATATTTGGAAAATTCAAAAATAGCCAAAATTGAAATAATTCAAAAGGTGAAAGTTTTTGAAATGTGAGTGTTGATATAAGTTGTAAATGACCAGAGGTGATTTGAGGTGGTGGTGGAATTTTTAGAATTCAAAAATTTGCAAAATGGGATAAGTGGAGAATGTTCCATATGTTAAAAAGTTGGGACTTTGGATGAGCCTTGCTCATGATCAAAGATGAATTTGGCATGATGGTCTTCACCAAAGTTGTTCACCTTGATGTTGACTTTGAAATGGTGCAAAGGGTTAGCTAAAGTTGGTTTGGGAAAATTGGATGGCCAGGGCTCAAAGTGGTGATCAGACTAGAATTGTCAAAATTGACCAATATCATGTGTGAGTTGGTTTTGTGTTTGAAATTCATTTGAATTGTGATTGTTTGATTCCAAAAGTTGTAACAGGGGTTTATTAACATTATTCAACTAATGGTGAAGACCAAATAGGTCTAGGGTCAAAATTTATAAAAATGCCCTAGGGCATATGTGAGGGTTTTTAGGGTTTTTCATTATGTGGAAATTTCTTCCTCTTTGATTTATTTGGTTGGTGATCTTCACATGATCACCTTAGGGTTTTAGAGCATAACAAAAACAAGGAATAACAATCATCATGGCATATCACTCAAATGCACAAGTCCTATGCAGGGTACTATATGCAAAAAGAAAAGTTTTTGTTGGTTTGAAATTTTGCTTTCTGGAATTCTCTAACTTTCTTTTTATTTGAAATTTGGGGTGTTACAGTATACCAGCGGATCTAATTGATGACAACTTGGCCATGGGTGGCGGCTATTATGTGTGTCAAGCGCTTTTGTCATAGAAATTGTGAATGTTTTCAGATCCACATACTTGAGAGCCCCCAATGCTGAAGACACGGCAAGACTTTTGGAGTTCAACGCTGACCGAGGATTTCTAGATATGTTTGGCTCAATTGATTGTATGCATTGGAGTTGGAAGAATTCTCCAGCATGACATGGACAATTCAAAGGTACAAAAAGGATGTCCTTGCAGTCCTTGAAGTGGTCGCCGATCATGAGACTTGGATACGGCATGCATTTTTTGAATGTCCGGGTCTTGCAACGACATCAATGTTCTTCAACGGTCACCACTAATGACAATACTTGCATTGGGTGAAGGTCCATTGGTGGAGTTTGAAACAAATGGTCACAAGTACAACTATGGATACCTTCTCGCCGACGGCATCTATCCAAGGTGGCAAACATTTGTGAAGCCGGTTAGTCAACCACGAGGTAAGAGACAAACCCAATTTCACAATGCACAAGCGGCGGCTAGGAAAGATGTAGAGCGAGCATTTAGGAATTTGCAAGCCCAATTTGCCATTGTGAGGGGGGCAACTAGAATTTGGGACCCAGAGTGCTTTTGGTATATCATGACTGCTTGTGTCATCATGCATAACATGATTATAGAAGATGATCATGTGAAAATATGGATCATACCCACTATGAATTGATGGGGGTTCATGTGCAAGTGAGGAGGTCCGCACATAGAATGGACTGGTTTGTTGCCTCGTATCATTCCATTCGTTCCAACGAAACACATGATGAGCTCCAAAAAGATCTCATGTAAGAATGGAGGAATTGGCATGGACAACAATACTGCCTACTTCTAATTTGCATATTTGTTGCATTGTTTTCAAAACTATGTTGTATTGTTGAGCCATAAACTTGTTGTATTTGTTGTGAACAATTTGATGTATTTATTGTATTATTTGCTTGTGTTGTAATAATAAATACTGCATTTATTCGTGAATTTTTAAAGCTTGTTTGATCTTGTTGAATGCATAGTAGTGTGCGAATGTTGTTTTGCGTCGGCGATGCGCCCTGTAATTTGGAGCGCCCGGTGGAGGAGCATTTTTTGCTCCACCGCTCGTGCTGCAATTTGGCGCCTCCAGTGGAGCAAAACCGTGCACAACGCGCGGTATAGCTTTCCAGCACAAACGCAACGACGTTTCCAGCACGGAAATATGGTGCGGCTGTTGGAGATGCTCTTAGCCACGGACCCCAAAGCACCAAGCGTTTGGGGACGTTTTTTCTCCGTGCCGCGTTTGGGGACGTCGCTCACCAGCAGCATCCCCCAAATGCAACCCTAAATTTTTATAAAATATTCAAAACACCACCATTTTATTAAACATAGCATACAAATAAATATGTTTGCTAAAATTGTTTTCAAATTAAAATACAACAAACAATAAAACAACTAAACAAATATAATAAGTGGGGCTAAATCAAGGCGCCGCCGCATTTGCTGATAATCCTTTGACCCTCCACATATGCTCAACGAGATCATTTTGAAGTTTCTCGTGGATATTGTTGTCACAAATCTTTGTGTGCATGGCGAGGAAATCAGCAAAATCTCCGGGCACCTCACGATCAACCTCCGTAAGAGGGCCCTGACACTCATAGGGACCAACATGTCTCTTCACTTGATTCTTGCAGTCATCCTCGATGATCATGTTATGCATGATCACACAAGCCTGCATCACCTCCCACATTTGGTCGTGAGACCAGCTTAGAGCAGGGTACCGAACAATAGCAAATTAAGCTTGAAGCACACCAAATGCCCGCTCAACATCCTTCCTGCAAGCCTCATGTCCCGAAGAAAGTGGAAATTCTTCTGACTTGATGGAGTCAAGATTGTTTTGGCAAAAGTCGCCCATTTTGAATATATACCATCGTCTAGATAATAGTCTTTGGTATTTTGGTGGCCATTGATCTCATAGTTGCATGGTGGAGCATGACCATCCACTAGTTTACTGAACACCGGAGACTGCTGCAACATGTTGATGTCATTGTGTGATCCTGCCATGCCGAAGAAAGAATGTCAATTCCACAGGTCATAATCTGCCACAGCTTCAAGCATCACACTGCAATATCAATGACGCCCTTTGTATATACCTTGCCAAGCAAACATGTGGTTCTTCCATGACCGGTGCATGCAATCGATGCTTCCAAGCATCCCAGAGAATCCTCTCGCGGCATTTTGTGCCATGATCCTTGAAGTCTCTGGCCCTCTGAAGTAGTACTTTCCAAATTTTCCCACCACAGCTCGGCAAAACTTGTACATGCACTCAATGGTAGTAGACTCACTCGTGTGAAGGTAGTCGTCATGTGTATTGGCATGTGCTCCATATGCAAGCATCATCATGATGGCGGTGCACTTTTGAATCGCCGAGAACCCAGCAATGTCAATAGATTCGTGCTTCAGCTTGAAGTAGGGGTCAAACTCTCGAACCCGTGGAGGATATTCATGAACAAACCCTTGCTCATCCTTTACCGGCACCAAAAAAATATCGGCATGTGTTGCTTCATATGCGAAGTAATCATTGTGCAGGATGGTATGCCCCTCCATCCTTTGTCGGGGCTTCGACTTCTTTATTCCCGCCTTTGAACCTCCACGGCGCGACCTCTTTTGCTTCTTTGCTTTGGCGTCAAGCATGTTCTGGAGGGATGTGATGATCGAAAAATGCTCCTGAATGTCGTCTTCGAAGGCTTGCTCTTTCTCCAACAGTCGGACAATCATCTCGTCGTCACTATCCATGTCTGAAGCAAAAATAATGGTTAAAATTCAGCCGCGGCAGAGGAGGCAACAAATAGTGACCTATCGCGCCTACCATACAAGGCATCGAACACCTTCTGTGCACGGAGGAGGGGCGGATTTGCCGGCGCGTTTTGGGACGCGTTGGCGAAGCGGCGGCGGCGAAAAGGACGGGGAGGGAGCCAGCCGCCACGACGGTGCCCGACTCAGAAGAGATTTGCCGTCGAGACGGCCGGCAAAATAGAGCGGTGGCGGAAGGGTGGGAGGTGCGGGAGTGGAGGCGCGGCGAGAAATAAAAGGCGTGAACCAACCGTTCTAGATGTATTCGCCGATAGGTGGGAGCCCGCCTCGCTTCTCGTTGTGTTCGGCGTGCCCGGAGCGTCCCCTGTGGAGCGGGGATGAGCTCGGGACACCGGACACCGTATTGGGCCGTGCTGGACGGAAGGAGGCTTTGGGGCGCGCGACTGTGTCCGAAAATATGTCTAGCGCGCATCAAAACCTTTGGGGGACGTTTCGAGGGACGCGGCTGGAGATGCTCTTACATGGTTAGTTATGGAACTTGTCTGTATGCTTGGCAATTGTATTCAGAGAATCTGGAATTATTATCATGTAATTTCCACAAGTGTACCATGTACGATCACCCGATGGCACTAGTGTTGCATATTAGATGACGTAGAGGAGGATGGCCCACCTGGTAGGCAGTGGTGGTTTCAACCGGCGTATTTTTGCATAGTAGCCGATGCTCTATTAATGTAGGGACAAACATGTGGCATTTTTTTTTTTGCAAAACGGCATCACAACATAATCCACTCTCTGCAGTGAAATCCGGAAGACAAAATCCCGTTAAAAAAAGAAACTATTATAGGTACCACTCCGACATTGATGAGCACCCTGGTGTACGCCTCCGACATTGATGAGCATCCCAGTTGGACCTTCTACAAGTGCAAGTACCGCTTTGTAAGTGCAGATCTCGAAAGTTTAGGTTTTTTTTTGCTTAGTCAAGTGTGTTCTGAGTGGCTTGAATAGGATTTGTTGCGTATGCACTTTGCAGTCGACATGCAATTTCTCGCATGGGGAGCATGAGTATGTGATTTACATGATCAATAACAACGTGCTCAGAGGGGACGTAGTTGTGGATGCGTTGGAATGGGTTGAGTATAGGAGTGAAGAGCTGGAGCTTTCATTGGGAAGAAGAAGTTAGCATAGGAGTGGGAAAGAGGCAGTCAAGCTGCATGCATTGCAAGAACTAGCAAGGTACAACACAGATGAACATGATGGCAACATGAGGATTGTTTGAGAGCTGGTTGTGTTAGGAAGACAAATAGTGATCTTGCTGAAGATTGTACTGGTAATGCTCTTCTTCATTGTTCTAGTCAATGTTTTCTTTATTTTGAAGAAGTGATGTGTAAACAAATGGCTATTTGTAGTATATGTACTCATGTGTGTGAGTGTAGTAGACCGTAGTGTATGTGTTGTTCTTATGGACAATGTACTGGCTTTGAACCAAATTAATGTCATGTAATGCCTTTTGAGAATCTTACGAATGGTGGACATAATATTGTTAGTCTTTGTAACTTGTGTGGCTAAATCAGTATTATCATAAATGTACTCCTTGTATTAAGAATTGCAAGACTTGTCAACTAGTGCGTGACTTATCAACAAGTGGACAACTAGTCGACAAGTTAGCAACATTTTCAATAACATGGATACAATTGTTAGATAAATCTAAAAAAAACAAGGATATGATCTGACAAGTAGAAGTAGATGATGTTCATTGAATTTTTCACACATGGTCACAGGTTTGCAAATTAGCAGGTAGTCTAGATAGTACAAACATTACTATTCGGTAGTCTAGATATGTATAAATAAGTTTTACATGTCCAGGAACCTTTCTGGTTGATAAATTGATCTAAACTCGACAAACATTCTAACTTTTTTCTGGGGAAACTAAGCATGAACAGGTAACCTCTTGTTCATCTTTTCTTCTCCATCAGTTTTCTTCTTTTATCCTGCTTCTTTCTTTTTCTTCTCTTCATTTTGTAATTTTTTCTCTCTTGCATCTTTCTTCTTCTCTTTAGCTTCTTTATTTTTCTTCTTCTCTTTTGCCTCTAGTTTCGTCTCTTATGCATCTTTCGTTTTCTTCTCTTTAGCCTTATTCTTCTCTTCCATAAGTTGAGCTTCCTTTTCAACTGTGTGTAGCTTCTTCTCTTCTAGCTCTTGCATCTTCTTCTCTTCGTTTTCCTTTCGGTGATGTACAGCTACCTCCTTCTTCATGTTGGGGGGATAACCCCCGGTATGCCAAAGGCATGCCAACCCGGATGGTTTGAGCCATCAAGATACCGGTTTAATGCTCATATCGGAGCACAAAGATAAGAGTTTGGCTAAGTAAAGCTAAGCCGGTATCCCCAAGAGGGGTATACCGAAATCGGATAGAAAAGACACCGGGCTACCGGAAAGAAGAGCATGTCGGCAAGACTGGTCAAAGATTCTCTCCAGAGCTAGAGGACAAAGATGAGCTAAGCAAAGTAGCTTTAAACGAAGGGCTGACGATAAAGAGGAGGATGACGAAGAAAGAAGCTGGAGGACGTCAGCCTCCCTGATTAAAGAATACCCCGGTGTCATCTATGATTAAAGTAACTTTGTAAAGTAGTTTGTCTAGTCAAAGATGCCATTAGGGTTTCTTGCCCTGTAAGCCACCCTCTCCCCTATATAAGGAGAGGGGGCAGCCCTCTTCAGGGACGACGAACACATGTACGCGTAGTTGAGCCTTTGTACTGAGAAACTTGTAACCTGTGGAGATCAATAAAGAAGATGATCTAGAGCGAGTTCTTCCTTATGTCTTTTTTCTTCAACCTCTAGCCTTGGCTAAGTTCTTGAGGAAATCATCCGGAAGTTCATCCCGTCTAATCACAAACCCTCCCCCGAATCCTCTAGCGTCCATTCGGCCCCAACTTAAGCCATCCTATGGCATCTGTCCGTTCACCACGACGACAGTTGGCGCCCACCGTGGGGCATGAAGTGGCGCTTGCAGGAGTTCACATTCGGGCGGGCATCCTCGAGGTCGCCGGCGAGCGGACGGTGTCTGCGCTCGTCTAGCGCCTCTACTCCATGGACTTCATCAACGACAACGCGGGTTGCTTCGCCAACGGCGGCATCTTCCCCAAGAACGGCCGCATCATCGAGTTCGGCAGCCACCGCGTCTACTTAGGCACCGTCCCCGTGCGCCAGCGCCTCTCGCCGGTGCTGGTGGCACCGGACCCGCCAAGGTGGCTCTGTGCTGGCCGCGCCGCCGGCAGCGTCGAGGTAATGATGACCGGTGTGGTTGGTGCAGGCAAGGAAGCTGTGGATGAAGGTGCTGGTCGTGCGGCTTCGACCCGCGCGGCCAAGCCACCGCTGGAGCGCGACACTGGCGCTGCAGGATCATCTTCCGCACCACCAGCAACACCACTCCAAGCGGCGATGAACGTGCTGGCAACACCCATCGCGCAGAACATCGATCCGGCAGCGGCTCAGGCGGAGCTGGAGGCACAACGCCAGAAGCTGCTCGCGAACGGCGCCGACATCGTCCGGGCGCAGCGCGAGCTGAACCTAACCCTACGTGAGTACAACGCTGCCCATGGCTTTGCTTCTGTTAGCGCTCATGCTGCTAGGATACCGGAGAACCGGCTTAAAGCTCGCAATCTAGATCAGGATTTGCGTAAGGAAGTTCTTGCCGGCAAAAGTACCTCTGCATCTGTGAGCATCGTAGAGAAACCTAAGTACAGTAGCCCGGATAAAACTATAAAAGCTGCTGATGGCGTGTATTTCACACGTTCGTTGGGCAACCCCAAGAGGAAGGTATGATGAGCACAGCAACAAGTTTTCCCTCAGAAAGAAACCAAGGTTTATCGAACCAGGAGGAGCCAAGAAGCACGTTGAAGGTTGATGGCGGCGGGATGTAGTGCGGCGCAACACCGGAGATTCCGGCGCCAACGTGGAACCTGCACAACACAACCAAAGTACTTTGCCCCAACGAAAAAGTGAGGTTGTCAATCTCACCGGCTTGCTGTAACAAAGGATTAACCGTATTGTGTGGAAGATGATTGTTTGCAGAGAAAACAGTAAAAACAAGTATTGAAGTAGATTGTATTTCAGTAAAGAGAATTGGACCGGGGTCCACAGTTCACTAGAGGTGTCTCTCCCATAAGACGAACAGCATGTTGGGTGAACAAATTACAGTTGGGCAATTGACAAATAAAGAGAGCATGACAATGCACATACATATCATGATGAGTATAGTGAGATTTAATTGGGCATTACGACAAAGTACATAGACCGCCATCCAACTGCATCTATGCCTAAAAAGTCCACCTTCAGGTTATCATCCGAACCCCTCCAAGTATTAAGTTGCAAAGCAACGGACAATTGCATTAAGTATGGTGCGTAATGTAATCAACAACTACATCCTTAGACATAGCATCAATGTTTTATCCCTAGTGGCAACATCACAACACAACCTTAGAACTTTCGTCACTCGTCCCGGTGTCAATGCAGGCATGAACCCACTATCGAGCATAAGTACTCCCTCTTGGAGTTAAAAGCATCTACTTGGCCAGAGCATCTACTAATAACGGAGAGCATGCAAGATCTTAAACAACACATAAGTATAACTTTGATAATCAACATAACAAGTATTCTCTATTCATCGGATCCCAACAAACGCAACATATATAATTACATATAGATGATCTTGATCATGATAGGCAGCTCACAAGATCCGACAATGATAGCACAATGGGGAGAAGACAACCATCTAGCTACTGCTATGGACCCATAGTCCAGGGGTAGACTACTCACTCATCACTCCGGAGGCGACCATGGCGGTGTAGAGTCCTCCGGGAGATGATTCCCCTCTCCGGCAGGGTGCCGGAGGCGATCTCCTGGATCCCCCGAGATGGGGTCGGCGGTGATGGCGTCTCTGGAAGGTTTTCCGTATCGTGGCTCTCGGTGCATCGGAGGTTTCGTCACGGAGGCTTTAAGTAGGCGGAAGGGCAAGTCGAGAGGGGGCACAGGGGGCCCGAGATGACGAGGCGGCGCGGCCAAGGGGTGGCCGCGCCGCCCTAGGGTTTGGCTCCCCGTGGCCCCACTTCGTTTCGTCTTCGGTCTTCCGGAAGCTTCGTGAGAAAATAGGCCTCCGGGCTTTTATTTCGTCCAATTCCGAGAATATTTCTTTACTAGGATTTCTGAAACCAAAAACAAGTAGAAACAAGAATCGGCACTTCGGCATCTTGTTAATAGGTTAGTTCCGGAAAATGCACGAATATGACATAAAGTGTGCATAAAACATGTAGATAACATCAATAATGTGGCATGGAACACAAGAAATTATCGATACGTTGGAGACGTATCAGCATCCCCAAGCTTAGTTCTGCTCGTCCCGAGCGAGTAAAACGATAACAAAGATAATTTCCGGAGTGACATGCCATCATAATCTTGATCATACTATTTGTAAAGCATATGTAGTGAATGCAGCGATCAAAACAATGTGTATGACATGAGTAAACAAGTGAATCATAAAGCAAAGACTTTTCATGAATAGCACTTCAAGACAAGCATCAATAAGTCTTGCATAAGAGTTAACTCATAAAGCAATAATTCAAAGTAAAGGTATTGAAGCAACACAAAAGAAGATTAAGTTTCAGCGGTTGCTTTCAACTTGTAACATGTATATCTCATGGATATTGTCAACATAGAGTAATATAATAAGTGCAATAAGCAAGTATGTAGGAATCAATGCACAGTTCACACAAGTGTTTGCTTCTTGAGGTGGAGAGAAATAGGTGAACTGACTCAACATTGAAAGTAAAAGAATGGTCCTCATAGAGGAAAAGCATTGATTGCTATATTTGTGCTAGAGCTTTGATTTTGAAAACATGAAACAATTTTGTCAACGGTAGTAATAAAGCATATGCATCATGTAAATTATATCTTATAAGTTGCAAGCCTCATGCATAGTATACTAATAGTGCCCGCACCTTGTCCTAATTAGCTTGGGTTAACACTGATCATCATTGCATAACATATGTTTCAACCAAGTGTCACAAAGGGGTACCTCTATGCCGCCTGTACAAGCGTCTAAGGAGAAAGTTCGCATTGGATTTCTCGCTTTTGATCATTCTTCAACTTAGACACCCATACCGGGACAACATAGACAACAGATAATGGACTCCTCTTTTAATGCTTTAAGCATTTGACAACAATTAATTCTTTTCTCATTAGAGATTTGAGGATATTTGTCCAAAACTGAAACTTCCACCATGATTCATGGCTTTAGTTAGCGGCCCAATGTTCTTCTCTAACAATATGCATACTCAAACCATTTGATTGTGAAAACCGCCCTTACTTCAGACAAGACGAACATGCATAGCAACTCACATGATATTCAACAATGAGTTGATGGCGTTCCCCGCAAACATGGTTATCGCACAACAAGCAACTTAATAAGAGATAAAGTGCATAATTACATATTCAATACCACAATAGTTTTTAAGCTATTTGCCCCATGAGCTATATATTGCAAAGGTGAATGATGGAATTTTAAAGGTAGCACTCAAGAAATTTACTTTGGAATGGCGGGAAAATACCATGTAGTATAGGTAGGTATGGTGGGCACAAATGGCATAGTGGTTGGCTCAAGTATTTTGGATGCATGAGAAGTATTCCCTCTCGATACAAGGTTTAGGCTAGCAAGGCTTATTTGAAACAAACACAAGGATGAACCGGTGCAGCAAGACTCACATAAAATACATATTGTAAACATTATAAGACTCTACACCGTCTTCCTTGTTGTTCAAACTCAAAACTAGAAATTATCTCTACCTTAGAGAAACCAAATATGCAAACCAAATTTTAGCATGCTCTATGTATTTCTTCATTAATGGGTGCAAAGCATATGATGCAAGAGCTTAAACATGAGCACAACAATTGCCAAGTATCACATTACCCAAGACATTTATAGCAAGTACTACATGTATCATTTTCCAATTCCAACCATATAACAATTTAACGAAGGAGAAACTTCGCCATGAATACTATGAGTAGAAACCAAGGACATATTTGTCCATATGCTACAGCGGAGCGTGTATCTCTCCCATAAAGTGAATGCTAGGATCCATTTTATTCAAACAAAACAAAAACAAAAACAAACCGACGCTCCAAGAAAAAGCACATAAGATGTGGCCGAATAAAAATGTAGTTTCAGGGGAGGAACCCGATAATTTGTCGATGAAGAAGGGGATGCCTTGGGCATCCCCAAGCTTAGACGCTTGAGTCTTCTTGATATATGCAGGGGTGAACCACCGGGTGCATCCCCAAGCTTAGAGCTTTCACTCTCCTTGATCATGTTGCATCATACTCCTCTCTTGATCCTTGAAAACTTCCTCCACACCAAACTCGAAACAACTCATTAGAGGGTTAGTGCACAATATAAATTGACATATTCAGAGGTGACACAATCATTCTTAACACTTCTGGACATTGCATAATTCTACTGGACATTAGTGGATCAAAGAAATTCATCCAACATAGCGAAAGAGGCAATGCGAAATAAAAGGCAGAATCTGTCAAAACAGAACAGTTCGTATTGAAGAATTTTAAAATGGCACCAGACTTGCTCAAACGAAAATTCTCAAATTGAATGAAAGTTGCGTACATATCTGAGGATCATGCTCGTAAATTGGCGTAATTTTCTGAGCTACCTACAGGGAGATAGACCCAGATTCGTGACAGACAAAGAAATCTGGAACTGCGCAGTAATCCAAATCTAGTACTTACTTTTCTATCAATGGCTTAACTTGGCACAACAAAACTCAAAACTAAGATAAGGAGAGGTTGCTACAGTAGTAAACAACTTCCAAGACACAAAATAAAAACAAAGTACTGTAGGTAAAAACATGGGTTGTCTCCCATAAGCGCTTTTCTTTAACGCCTTTCAGCTAGGCGCAGAAAGTGTGTATCAAGTAACATCAAGAGATGAAGCATCAACATCATAGTTTGTTCTAATAATAGAATCATAAGGTACCTTTATTCTCTTTCTAGGGAAGTGTTCCATACCTTTCTTGAGAGGAAATTGATATTTTATATTACCTTCCCTCATATCAATAATAGCACCAACAGTTCGAAGAAAAGGTCTTCCCAATATAATTGGACAAGATGCATTGCATTCAATATCCAAGACAATAAAATCAACGGGAACAAGATTATTGTTAACGGTAATGCGAACATTATCAACTTTACCCAAAGGTTTCTTTGTAGAATGATCAGCAAGATTAACATCCAAATAACAATTTTTCAGCGGTGGCAAGTCAAGCATATTATAAATTTTCTTAGGCATAACAGAAATACTTGCACCAAGATCGCATAAAGCATTACAATCAAAATCTTTAACCTTCATCTTAATGATGGGCTCCCAACCATCTTCTAGCTTTTTAGGAATAGAGGCTTCGCGCTCTAGTTTCTCTTCTCTAGCTTTTATGAGAGCATTTGTAATATGATGCGTGAAAGCCAAATTTATAGCACTAGCATTAGGACTTTTAGCAAGTTTTTGTAAGAACTTTATAACTTCAGAGATGTGGCAATCATCAAAATTCAAACCATTATAATCTAAAGCAATGGGATCATCATCCCCAATGTTGGAAAAAATTTCAGCAGCTTTATCACAGGCAGTTTCAGCAGTTTTAGCAGTTTCGAGCAGTTTTTCGCGCTTTGCATTAGAAGTGGAAACATTGCTAACACCAATTCTTTTATTAGTATGAGTAGGAGGTGCAGCAACATGTGTAGCATTAGCATTACTAGTGGTGGTAATAGTCCAAACTTTAGCTATATTCTTCTCTTTAGCTAGTTTTTCATTTTCTTCTCTATCCCACCTAGCACGCAGTTCAGCCATTAATCTTATAGTCTCATTAATTCTAACTTGAATGGCATTTGCTGTAGTAACAATTTTATTTTCAATATCCCTATTAGGCATAACTTTTGATTTCAAAAGATCAACATCAGAAGCAAGACTATCAACTCTAGAAACAAGAATATCAATTTTATGGAGTTTTTCCTCAACAGATTTGTTGAAGGCAGTTTGTGTACTAATAAATTCTTTAAGCATGGCTTCAAGTCCAGGGGGTGAATTCCTATTATTGTTGTAAGAATTTCCATAAGAATTACCATAGCCGTTGCCATTATTATAAGGATATGGCCTATAGTTGTTACTAGAATTGTTCCGGTAAGCATTGTTGTTGAAATTATCTTATATTTACTAATTGGAGGCCCCATATAAGACACCACGTTAATCCACATCATCAAAATAATTAAGACAATTAGATCTATAATTTGTGGCTAGGATTAGCCCAGAAAGTTGTGATTTATAATGTCACGTGTGCGGTCACGCCTACACGTTTTTTTCTATCATACTACAAAACAGATCGGACACCTGATATAGATGGCACGAGGATTTACAGTTTGTGTCCTATACGATTGCTCTAATCATTGCCTGGATCTAATCAAAATAGTAGGAGGTCTAATAGAGAGTCCCTGAAACGGACGAGATTGTGGTCCAAACAAAATCCTATTCGTGAGAATACCTAGGCACTTTGTTTTTCTCTGTCCATGACGTCAACTACATTTAAAATAAGATTCTGCAGTTTATTCGATCGATCTCTGCCATATATTGGTTAGGATTACATCTCAAAAGAAGCTCATGCATGCCGTCTGTATTGCATACTAATTATGGAAAGAAGCCAAACCACCAGTAACGTCGGAAGCTTGATGCGGCAGGGAGGCCATCTGGCCATCAAGAGATGCGACGCCGATGGTGATGCTAGAACCTGTCCCACGACGGCGTGCTTTCCAAGAGAAAATTTCTTGATCTCTGGTTACTTGCCGCAGCCCATGCAAGATCCCAGTTCGATGCAATCTGCCATGGCTGGGTGCTGTTTAAGAAAATAAAAATCTTCTCAACTGCCAGATAATATCCCCAGTTCGTTTCTTCTTCCTCGATCTGTCAGCGACATTATTTCTCAGAAGAAAAGAAGAATATAGCAGCGGTGAGTTTGATCTGCGGCCGCCGCGCCTCGACTCCTTTGGTTATTTTCTTCCTGTTCTGCAGCTGGTACCTCTTGCTCCTCAAATACTTTTTTCGTACAACCTCCGATCGAAATAGAATGACAGATCACGGTACACATGAGTAGTTTATGTATGTGTATACGTCTCGCTGATTAAAGATAATGGGAGGGAGTATAATACTAGCGTAAGCTGGATATACGATTTGCTTATTTAATCGATCTCAAGTACACATGTTGTGATTTTTCTGATCCTCTCTACTGATCTATTGCAGAACTCTCTTTCGTCGGTGTGTGGTGATACAGGCCAAGCGACCACGACTTTGCAGCGGCTAGATATATACTCATTTTATCTCCAATTACATGCGAAGATAAATTATGTGAGTGGCGATTCCTGCTGCGCCGTAGAGCTTGGATTGCCGAGGAATGATCTGATCTATGTTTCACACGTCCTATATATGTTTAAGCCTTTTTTCTATTGTCTTCTCTTCAGAAATTATAGCTCCCTCACGTCGATGAATTATATGCGCAGGCAAGTGGTAGGCATGTATCCGCATCCATGAACCATAATTATCGTCTTCTAATATGTAAGACTCCTCCTGATTATTTAGCATGTGCATGGGTGCATAAAGGATGTCGGTTCTTTCTCCTATATGTATCCAATATTTATGTACTAATAAATTACTGATAACAAAATAATAGAAATATGAATTTACCTGTCGAAAGTATGTGAAGATATCATATGAAATATATTGCTTTCTATAGAGAGAAGGTATTTCTAAAAGTAGGAGTCAGATATATACACTGAGTTTGTGTCTACAAGAAGATGAAATGCAGCAAAAAATAGTTAAGCTGTGTTTACATTGTATTTGAAGTAGATTGCTTGATTATTTTTTCTGAAGAATATATATACATGCACACATTTTCATGTTCATGCAACGGATTTCTCTGTATATTCTCTGCATCTCACAGAAAATTAATATTGATCTCATAAGGTTGCAACTTGCAAGGAAACCTGATGGCTCAACCAAGATTAATGCATGTTTCGCTCAAAAAACAAGGGGGTTGGAGCCTCGCGTTTCACTTCAGGACAATGGATGTGAGAATATCCGGCTCACTTTCACTGTAGGCTCATTCGGGCTTAAAACTAATTAATTGGATCACTGGAATGGGTAGATAAGATTTATGACGTGAAATACAGGCAACATACACATGTCAGATAATTATATAGTATACTCACAGGTAGATTAATTTTGCCAATAATAATTATAAATTTGTTTCTTTCCCTCCTCGATAAGACAACCATAATAGGACAGAATAAGAAATTATTATGTAATAGTGTGCCGGTACGATCAAATTGTTAAATGGTGTCACTTTATCACGCAAGGCCGGGTGTGCATTTCCACATTTCACATAGCTACAAATCTTCTCTCGAAAATTAACTCTCCAACTTCTAAAACAAACATAACTATCCTTTTTCCTTGCTGGAAAAAGAATCAAGATCAAAGATAATTACATGGAACATCCAATAGTATGTTTTCCTACAAAAGAATACTAGCCTGTGCAGTGGCACGGGTTTACGACTAGTTATTTTTAATGAAGTTTACATCAACATGTTCTTCTTGTGCAACCAATGAAGCTAACGGAACATTATTAGGATCAATATTAGTCCTATCATTCACAAGCATAGACATAATAGCATCAACCTTATCATTGAAGGAAGAGGATTCCTCAACAGAATTTACCTTCTTACCTTGTGGAGCTCTTTCCGTGTGCCATTCAGAGTAGTTGATCATCATATTATCAAGAAGCTTTGTTGCTTCACCAAGAGTGATGGACATAAAGGTACCTCCAGCAGCTGAATCCAATAAATTCCGCGAAGAAAAATTTAGTCCTGCATAGAAGGTTTGGATGATCATCCAAGTAGTCAGTCCATGGGTTGGGCAATTTTTAACCAGAGAGTTCATTCTTTCCCAAGCTTGAGCAACATGTTCAGTATCTAATTGTTTGAAATTCATTATGCTACTCCTCAAAGATATAATTTTAGCAGGGGGATAATATCTACCAATAAAAGCATCCTTGCATTTAGTCCATGAATCAATACTATTCTTAGGCAGAGATAGCAACCAATCTTTAGCTCTTCCTCTTAATGAGAAAGGGAACAATTTTAGTTTAATAATATCACCATCTACATCTTTATATTTTTGCATTTCACATAGTTCAACAAAATTATTAAGATGGGCAGCAGCATCATCATAACTAATTCCAGAAAATTGATCTTTCATAACAAGATTCAGTAAAGCAGGTTTAATTTCAAAGAATTCTGCTGTAGTAGCAGGTGGAGCAATAGGTGTGCATAAGAAATCATTATTATTTGTGGTTGTGAAGTCACACAACTTAGTATTTTCAGGGGTAGCCATTTTAGCAATAGTAAATAAAGCAAACTAGATAAAGTAAATGCAAGTAAACTAATTTTTTTGTGTTTTCGATATAGCAAACAAGACAATAAATAAAGTAAAACTAGCAACTAATTTTTTTGTATTTTGATTTAGTGCAGCAAACAAAGTAGTAAATAAAATAAAGCAAGACAAAAACAAAGTAAAGAGATTGAGAAGTGGAGACTCCCCTTGCAGCGTGTCTTGATCTCCCGGCAACGGC